>NC_142947.1:23620509-23910509 GCF_046866305.1 Octopus bimaculoides
ACTATCTATTCTTCATCTATTAGTATTTAGAATATTAAACTGAACTTCACTAATAATACAAAATATTATCTTAGAAAGTTAAAGAAGTGATTTTAAATTCTCAATCACAGGATAATGCTAATAATATAGCTTGAACAGGATAAACTACCCCTATTTTGCACCTACACTTTTTTCTGCAAAATAGGGGTAGTTTATCCTATTCAGGCTATATTATTAACATTATCCTGCAATTGAGAATTCAAAATCACTTCTTTAACTTTCTAAAACATCTCAATGCTTCTAAAAGCAAACTTTGTTTGTTTACATTTATCGTAATTTGAATTTAAAATATTATCTATTTAAGTTAACTATGTATCACCTACTCTTTATTCTAAATTAAATGAATCTCCTTGTAATGCAAATATAATAAACTTGAGATTAAAATGATGTAGCCATTTTATATAGTATTACAACTTAAAATCCTTTAAAACATTTTTATTAAGTCATTTATCCCTTTATACAGAAAAAAAAATGCATACATATTAATCTTTAAATAATACTCTATTATCCTTTAATTAAAATAATCCTTTTAGTTACCTTTCCTCTTAACAACTTTTAATGTTCAACCATCACAGAAGACACAGCTTTTGTCTAAATTCCGTACTTTATGTATCTTGTTTTTCATTAACTATCACTTTTCAATTGTTTGAAAAACACATGCTCTTTGACCTATATTTGTTAATATTTGGTGTTCCTTCCCACCACCACCATCACCATTCTTTTTCCCTCTCATGCCAATTGATTAAACCACCAAATTCTGGGTTTTTCTACTTGTTAACTTTTCATCAACGTCACAGCTCTGCCTATTGTTACTACCAATTCCTTCCACCACATAAACAATTTCTGTATATTTATTGATGCATTTCTAAAAACCCACATAAATTGGAAAAGCCAGCTTTTGGTGGGAAGTTGATGTCAACATTTCTATATTTTACTCTATGATCAGATAATATTTGTTATTCGAAGCAGAGACCTCACTCTCCAGTTGGTCTTCTTTTGATGGTGTTACTTATCTGCTTCTTAAATGTGGTGAGTTCTTTCTTCTGCACCAGCTTCCATTATTCTTTCAATTCTGTCTTAATAACTGTGTTACTCCAAAGCAATGGAAAATTGCCAGCTTCACTCCCCTAAGCAAAAAGGGTGATTGCACATTACATGTTAACTACCATCCAGTCTGTCTTACTGGCTGCATCACTAAATTTATAGAACGTGTCAAAAAAACACTTTGAACTTTCTGTAACTCTCACAACCTTATTCAACCTTCACAATTTGGATTTATCCCTTTCTCCAGCTGCTGTGACCAGCTTATTGAGTTTCTTGAAGATTTCACCCAAATCACTGATAGCAACACATGGATGCTATCTATCTTGACTTTGCTAAAGCCTTCCATTCTGTACCACACAATTGACTTATGGCAAAACTCTTTGCAATGGATGTAAGAAATGATCTTTCTAACAGGTTGAAGTCCTTCATTCTCAGTTGAAAAGTGGTAGACATGGTTCTAGGACAGCATTCTGCACCTTATTATTATTATTACTACCCACAAGGGGCTACACACAGAGGGGACAAACAAGGACAGACAAACGGATTAAGTAGATTATATCGACCCCAGTGTGTAACTGGTACTTATTTAATCGACCCCGAAAGGATGAAAGGCAAAGTCGACCTCGGTGGAATTTGAACTCAGAGCATAGCGGCAGATGAAATACCGCTAAGCATTTCGTCCGGCGTGCTAACGTTTCTGCCAGCTCATTCTGCACCTTATGAGATGACATCTGGTGTACCACAGGAATCCGTTCTTGCACTTCTGTTGTTTGTTGCAAATATTAATGATATAGATGCTAACTTGAAGAGTATTACAGTGTTGAAATATGCAGATGGCATCAAGCTGTACCTTGAGATAAAAGGAACAGATCTTGTATGCTATAGCTCTTTCCTACAATCAGACCTGGACACAATACAGCAATAGATTACTTACTGGCGACTCAAGCTGGCTGTGGACAAGTACACCACCATGCCTTTTTGGAGGAAAACCCAGCCTTTACATACCCTGCCTTACAACACCAATCTTAAGAAGCCTACTAGTGAATGTGACCTGGGCATTACTGTCAACAGCGATTTGTATTGGACACACCACATTTCTAAAATTGCCAAAAAAGCCAAAGGTGTTTTAGTATCATTCAGTAAGACCTTTGTCACGGCTCTCCAGCTATCTGTTTAAAGCTTTATATGGCTATGGTAGTCCATACTTAGGATTTGCTTCACCAGTCCATAACCCCCATCTTGCTCAGGATATCAGTCTTCTGGAAACTGTTCAGAAATGTGCAGCAAGATGGCTACCCACCATTAGGCTTCTACCATATTCTGAACATGGATACATTAAAGTAACTCACTTGGTAACATCCACAAGATTATTCACCATCTTTCAAGAAAGAAAGAAAGAGGAAGAGAAAATGAAAAAGGAGTGCTAGATGGTGGTCAAGATATTGTGAGAGGGTGGGGAGAGGAGAGCTATCAGTAGATAAAAGAAATAGGAGTGGGGATAGAAGGAAGAGATAAGAATGTGAGGAAGGAATATGTAAGAAGTGGGAGGTGGGGTGATATGTTAGAAAGGCATTGGAGAGATAGATAAAGAATGTGGTACAGAGGTGGGTACTAAAAGTGAGTGGTAAACCCCAAAAAGGAATGGAAGAATAAGAAAATATAATGGTCCAGTTTCTAAAAATAGACGTAGGCATTTATATGAGTTCAGAGATTGTATTAGCTAAAGTAATAGTGGGAGAAAGAAAAATATGTATACAAATATATGCGCACATGCACATGCATACATATCAATGTGTATATAGGACTGCATACTCACACATATACGTATACATATGTATCCATACACATACCCATACATGTTTATGTGTGTGTGTGTGTGTGTGTGTGTGTGTGTGTGTGTGTGTGTGTGTGTATTATTATATTATTAAACAATTAAAAAATTAGAAATTAAGAAATTGGCAAGTCAAACAAGGTTGTTGGAGGTTACCTAAAGGGTATTTGGTACATGTATTGTGTGGTGATTTAGGCTGCATTTAGATCTGTGGTAAAATTTGAAGGTATGAAAAAGGCGATAGTTGATGTAGTTAAGGCTTCATTATACTTATTTAGTAGTATTGAAAAGTTATGTTTTAATGTGTGGAATGCCTCTTTAGGCATAGCTTACAGGCTGAGCATTGACCCTGGTATGGAAGCCCTGAATCTATTATGAACCATGATAAGTGATATGGAGTATTCCTGTTTTTAAGATGATGTATGTGACTAGCAAGGGTTGTGGATTTACTGTGTTTCTCATCTCTAAAAGAATTGAGATGTGCAGTGTATCTCTGTTTAAAATTTATAGTTGATCCTATATATATGGTTGTAGAATTGTGAAGTGTGTTGAGGAGGGTGCATTTGTAAATTACATTAGACTTTCCACAAGGGCAAATGGTCCCAGGGTGGCAGTTACATGGTAATGCATTGTAGGAATTATTCTCCGGAATGGAGGAAGTAATACTGACTAGGGAGAGGTTAGAGATGGGGTAGATTGGTGTATGTTGTTGTTGTTATTATTATTATTATTATTATTATTATTATTATTATTATTATTTCTATCGTTGTTATTATTTATCCTATCTAGGGTACTGGTATTCTTGATTGAGTTAGTAGGATTGGTTGGGTTTACGTTATGGTCTAAAGTATTCGGTTCAATGTTGGAGCTACGTATGTGTTGGGCACTAGTGTATTCACAGTTGTTTTGGTGTATATTTTGATAATAGAGAGAAAGTTTTCGTTTATTAGAGGCTGTTATGATAGACTCAAAGTTGGGCAGGGTAAGATAGTTTTAAAGTAGATCTATTAAAGACAGAGTAATATTTGTGTTGAGAGGGAAGTTGGAGTCTAATATATTAAAAAATGATTTGGCTAAGTTCTTAACATTTAATGAGAAAGGAGGTGTATACCATAGAATTGAGTGTCCACCACATTTTTTGGTTACTTGGGGGTAGTATAATCTGTATTATTAAAAATCAGAGTGGGGTTATATGGCCCATTTTTGTAAGCTGTTTTAGCTTTTGACCTAGTGTTATACGTGTGTGTGGGAGGTCTAAGCTGTCTTAATCTATGTTCTCCCAGGGTTCTAGTATAATGCACATATGGTTTGTTATGATTTTGATGGTTAGCATGTTGTGGGGATATGACTTGAGATATATGTTGCTTGAGCCTTGTATTACAGACATATTTTATTTGTTGAGAGAAGCTCCTGACAGCGAGCATTTCTTCAGTGGCTGAGAGGTCAGATATATGAATTGAAATACCCTTAAATATATTATCAAAGGTGGATTTGTAATGATTGAAATTAATGTTTAAGTACTTAAGGTACTGGTTGGGTTTATGATATGGGGAGTATTAGAAGATTTCTAAGTTTGAAGTAACATCTAAAAAATTAGTGGTTTTATGGGAATTTTCAAAAGTAATGGATAGGTTGAAGTTAGAGAAGATATAATTCTCTGCTTTCACCATTTTCCAATTTTTCCAGGCCTGTCTTTTTGCTTTTATAGAAGTGGCAACTTCCTTGCTCCACCACCATATCACCCCTTGTCTAGCTGGAACTCTGCAATAATCACAGATTTCGTATGTAGCCCTCAGTAGATTGTCCCATAGGAACTTCCAATTTTCTTCTAAACTATATGTCCTCAACTCTTCCTCTCGTTTGTCAGAAGATTCCATTAGTAAATCTCTAAATTTTTGTCTGTTTGCTGGGTCTTTGAGCTTCCATAGTTTTCTTTTCCAGATTGGTTTATTTCTCCGGATCTTTCTAGCTCTAATTCTGAAGTCACTAACTAGTAACTTATGTTGGGTTGTACACTCTTCACCTGAGAAAGACTTTTCATTTTTAAGCATCCATCTATCTCGTTGCCTGGTGAGGAGGTAGTCAATCTGACTTATGTGCTCACCAGACTGATAAGCGATTAGGTGGCTGGCTGGCTGGTTTTTTTGAAATTACTGTTGCATATCATGAGATCATTCGCATCACAGAGCTCCAGCAGTCTTGTTCCCTCCTCATTTCTAGGTCTAAAGCCATAACCTCCATGCACTCCCTGGAATCCATGGGGATGCTGTCCAACATGTCTATTGAAGTCACCAACCACAATAACAAAGTCTCGTCATTTGTCGTTCAGGTGATCTGCAAAAGGACCTCATCAGTCAGCCCAGACTGAAGAGCATAGGCAGGGATAAATGTAACTGTTAATTTACTTATGATAAGTCTCATCTTAATTACCCTGTCATATATTCAGAATACTTCAATGACCTTATCTACCCATTTTCTGCTAACAGTATGCCTACACCACCTACTCCATCCTTCCTGCCAACCCGGAAAAATTTAAATCTCTGTCGCTTACCCGTGAGGAATCTAGCTGAGGCTCCCCTCCACCTTACTTCTTTCACACCACACACATTAACATGGCATCACTCCATTTCAATAATCTCCCCACTCCTTACTTTCATTGTGCCAACATTGATGGTAGCAGTCCTGAGATTGAGTACTTGGGAGTAGTAGCAGCAAGGTAGTTGTGGAAATTTTGTCATCATCTGAAACGAAGATCTGCGAAAATGCTTGGCAGCTAGCAAAGAGCCTTGATACATAGTTTATTCAGTAAATTGCAATGAATTACAGTTTCCCCCCACCTCATCCAACATCTAGATCAAGAGCCAACAAGCGGGTATGAGAATAGGATGGTTACATAGGGCAATTTAAGCATTATATCTAAATATTTATATATGAGGTACTTTTAACTGTATACAACACTCATCAGGACGCATGTATGAGGGTATAAGGGGTATAAGAGTATAATCAAAATATGTATTCACACACACAGCACAGGAAGTGTATGAATCACCAGGTGAAAATGTTAATGTATGAATTAAAATGGACTTGGTTGGGGAGAATGGGTATGCAAAATGGAAACTAAGTTTATGCACCACATAGCTAGATGGCCTCAGAAGGAAAGCCATAGTGTTTATATATATATACACATGTATGTATGTATGTATGTACGTATGTATGTATACTCAAACACACTTACACATGCACATAGATATACAGACAGGCTGATGAATAGAGAGATAGATATGTATGTATGTATGTATGTATGTATGTATGTATGTATGTATGTATGTATGTATGTTATATATGTTATGTATGTATTTTTGTCATTGTTTAATCACAAGTCAGCTCTTATTGAACAGACCAATAATCAAAGGTATTCCAGTTGTGATCGCCCATCTTTTTTTGTATATCCATGGATACATTACCTATTGCACCATTCCTTTTATTTAAATATGTTATGATGTGATTTCAGGAAATTTGGTTACTAATTCTCACAGATTGAGTGACTCTTATGTGCTTATGAAAGCACTCACTAATTTACATTTCCTATTGTTGCTTGCAATAGCAAATTGTTCCTATTTTGTGATATCTACTTATGACTTGATAAAGTGGGCCATTTGTGAGATAAGTGTATTTGTTTTGGGTATAATGAAGTGCTGGTGACATGATACAAACTGCTGATAGCTTAGCTGTTTGACTAATACTCTATGAAACTGGATAGCTCTGCTCTCAGGTAAAGATATGCATCAACTTAATTTATCACACAGTATCATAAATTATCACATAATTTTCATATTATCTCTTGAAAGGTATTGGATAGCAAAATCAATCAAGCAACAGCCTTGCAGTATTTAATTATGCCTGCATAACCTCTTATTTCAAACCTCACCAAAGTTAAATTTATTTTTCATCAATCCAAGGTTGATTGGAAAAGCACCAGTAAAATCAATTATTTTATGTATGCCCTTCCTTCAAATTTGCGACCTTGTGCAAACATAAGAAACCAATCTTATTACATTTTTTAATGGCATAGACAGTAAAGAAACGGACACTCCTATGATCATATGACAAGGGCTCTGGCACTGGCAGTGACAAGGAACAAATTCATAGGTTGTCTTCAAATATTTGCAACAGAGTAGACTTCACAAACAATAGCTAAAGATCCAGCAATGGTGTTAAACTGGACAATGAATTGCATCTACCATTGAAGAAGAGGTATAATTCATCCAACAGATTTCTGAAAAGTTTTAATTTGCTCCAAACCAGACGCAGAGCATCTTAACAGAGCACTCTAACATGAGTACAAGATCACCATGTTTTTCTTCTTAAATGTACAGTTGATGAAATTAACCCCAGTACTAGTACTTTATTTTATCAACCCCAGAAAGGTTAAAAGGTAAATTGACATAGCTAACTACTAAAGTATAATGCTCAACCAATACAGTCTTAATAAACATCTTGATTTAGGTGGAGAACTGGTGGAATCAGTAGCATGCCAGGTAAAATGCTTGGTGGCATTTCATCTATCTTTACATTCCGAGTTCAAATTCCACTGAAGTCCACATTGCCTTTCATCTTTGTAGGGTCAATAAAATAAGTACCGGTTGCGCACTGGTGATTGATTTACTCCTCCCTCAGAATTGCTGGCCTTGTGCCAAAATTTGAAACCAATAAATGTCTTGATTTTGTAGGGGAAAAAAAGGAAAAAACAGTTCAAAAGAAAGAGAAAAAGAAGAAAGTAAGAAAAGAAAATCTTGTTAAGTGATGGAATGGACTGAGATGGACTAAAGAAAATAAATGGAATTTTTAAAAAATGATAAATGAAATTTATTTATTTCTGAGAGGAGAAAGAATTAAAAGTGTAAATAACATTGGTGAATGAAACATTGTTGTGATAGTATTGTCAGTAAGTTAAGTGATGATAATGATGATGATACTGGAGAAAGGGAACATGGATTGTTGATGTTGTTTAGCCCAGAGTGAATCCATATTCAAGAGACCAATAATCAATGACATCCCAACTGAAGCCATCTTATGCCTTTATTTTTGGATATAGTATATCTAGAACTCCATTATCTGAAGTGTCTTGCCAATAGTTGCTTCTCCTAAACATATGAATATGTTCTCTTGTCTCCTTACCATACCAACTTAATCATTTTATATTCATATCAATAAAACACATTTCATCTTGCAACAAAATGACAATATTTATGGTATGCCATGGGGCAACAAATGCACAAAAGGTTTCATGAATTTCATGGCCCATTTGTTAGAGGAAAGTTTAGAGCTGAGACTTGATTTAATGTGACTAATAAATAGTTGTTATTTACTTTCGGGGTCACCTTGACTGAGCAAGCTTATGACCAAAACAGTTACATCTGTAGTCATTCTGTCCTCTAAAAATAAAGTTTTTGTATGGCTTAATTAGAGGAAGAAAAGCAGTAGCCTCAACTTTCTCATATCCTTTGAGACTTGTAAGAGAAAGGGAGGAAGTGGACATTAGAATGGTGACTGGGCCCCAAAAGCTTATTACAGAATGGTCACTACTAAAGGCACCCAAAAGTCAGGTATGGTGTTAAACTGGGAGATGATTTAAATCTTTAAGGGTGCCTTAGACAACATTATCTAATGCATCCTTCCTTGTTTATTAGGTAAGTTTTAGAAAGATTTAGCTACTGTTTCCAGAAAGGCATGTAACCATCTAGAGGCTTTCTCTTTGGTTTGTATCAAGTAAACAGTTGTTGTCATTGTATAGCCCAAGGTTAACCCCATTTAAGCAAACCTATGATCAATGGCATTCCATACAGGACTATTCCAACTGTATATTAGACAATGTACACATTGCTTATTTTTAAGGTAGTACGGTGTGATTTGAAGGAGATATTACTACTATTTGTAGCATGAGCAACCACTTGTAGATTCCTTTGTTATGGCTACACTTATACACCTGACAACATCAACAATTTTACAACCAAAGTAAGATTGTGAATCTGAATTCTTTTTTAAATATATATATTACTGAAATTTTTAAAATGTGTCTGATCTTCAATCTTGATCCTACAATAACATCTTGTTATTAGGAATTAGTAGTTCTGCTCCACCTTTAAGAAGACATGAGTAAGGTATACTTCCACTTGAAAGAATGACTTATGAAACCAGTCCTAAAATTGCCATGCCATACCTTGCCAAAATGTATTTGAAGTTGTAACTTCAGTAGTATTATTTTATATCCTAAGGGTGGTGGATTAACAGATTCATTACATCATCAAACAAAATACCTACTGGTATTTCTTTCAGCACTGCTGAGTTCAACTTTACCTTTCATCTCTCTGGAGCTAATAAAATAAATTACCAGTCAAATACTGATGTCAATGGTATCAACTAACATTCCTGCTCCTCAAAACTGTTGGTCTTGTGCCTAAATTAGAAATAATTATATAATCTAAGGTCAGTTCTGATTAAGCAAGACTATGATCAAAGTTGTGTCAGCCATAAAACATTTTTGTTCATACATCTTCTTTAGCTGTCCATCATAAACATGTCCTGCAAACATATTACTCCCTGTACAGCTACAATGAAGTAATGAGGGCCCCCATGCTAACCATACCAGTATGGTGCAGGACCTCTACATCAGGAATATGATCCTGCCATCTGATGTGTTAGATGGTGCTCAGATGACAAAGTTGGATTTGTTTCAGGGCCTCGATGTGTGGCATAGAGGAGGCAAGGGAGCACTGCGGTACTGTACACTTTTATCTTTTTGTTGCAGGCAATGTCATGGCAGCTCTATAGACATTTCTCTTCTATAGTACATCAGAGAATATATCGCCCAATGCGTCCTTCCATTTTAAGATACTAGATGTGATTTGAAGATGATTTGACTGCTATTTCTAGCATGCTGAGAAACTACAAAGCAGCACCCTCATTGACTCGTGACTATTGTGTATTGGTGGCTATAGCTGTTTAGTTGTTGTTTAGCTCCAGATAAGTCCTGATCAAGTGGACCAATGATCAAAGATGTTCCAGCTATGGTTGTCTTGTATCATCATCGTTGTTTAACATCAGCTTTCCATGCTGGTATGGGTTGGACGGTTTGACTGAGGGCTGGCAAGCCAGAAGGCTGCACCAGGCTCCAATCTGATCTGACAAAGCTTCTACAGCTGGATGCCCTTCCTAACGCCAACCACTCCGAGAGTGTAGGGGGTACTTTTTACCTGCCACCGGCATGAGGGCCAGTCCGGTGGTACTGGCATTGACCACGCTTGAATGGTGCTTTTTATGTGCCACTGGCATGGGAACCATTCAGATGGCACTAACAATGACCACGCTCAAATGGTGCTTTTTACGTGCCATCGGCACAGGTGCCAGTCAGGTGGTACTGGTATTGGTCACGACAATGACTTCACTTGACTCAACAGGGCCTCGCAAGTACAGTTTATTGCTCAATGATTGAAGGGTGCTCTTAAATGGGCCAGTTATGCTGCATTGGCTCACTTGGCTTGCCAGGTCTTCTCAAGCACAGCAAATCTCCAAAGGTTTCAGTCACTTGTTATCACCTCTGTGAAGCCCAACATTCAAAGGTTGTGCTTCACCACCTCATCCCAGGTTTTCCTGGGTTTACCTCTTCCACAGGTTCCCTCTACTGCTAGGGTGTGACACTTTTTTACATAGCTGTCCTCATCCATATGCAACACATGACCATAGCAGCGCAGTCATCTCTCTTGCACACCACATCTCATGCTTCTTATGTTCAACTTTTCTCTCAGGGTTCTTCCACTCTGTTGTGTATGCACACTGACATTACACATCCAATGAAGTGTACTAGCTTCATTCCTTGCAAGCTTACACGTGTCCTCAGCAGTCACGGCCCATGTTTCACTACCATGTAGCATGGCTGTTCACACACATGCTTCATACAGTCTACCTTTTACTCTGAGCAAGAGGGCCTTCATCACCAGCAGAAGTAGGAGCTCTCTAAACTTTTCCCAACCTATTCTTATTCTAGCAGCTACACTCTCAGAGCATCCACCTCTGCTACTGACTTGGTCACTTAGGTAATGGAAGCTATCAACTACTTCTAGTTTTTCACCCTGGAATGTGACAGAAGCTGTTTTCTGCACATTTTCAATGTTTATTGCCCCTGAGAATTTGCCACACACAACAACTATCTTCCCTGTTAGCCTTCCTTTGATATTGCTGCACTGCTTATGTGCCCATAGCTTACACTGGGTACATCTTATAGCGTTTCTACTTGCACCTTTTCTACAGATCGATCAGGATCATCTACCTGAAGGGATTTGTGATTTGTCTGCCTTCCTACTTATTAAGACTTTGGTTTTTGCTAGATTGACTCTAAGACCCTTTGATTCTAGATCTTGCTTCTACACCTGAAACTTCTCTAGTTCTGATAGTGACTCAGCTATTAGAGCAAGGTCATAGGCATAGAAAACCTCCCAGGGGCATCCTGTCTTGAATTCCTCTGTTATTGCCTGGAGGACTATGATGAATAAGAGGGGACTGAGGACTGATCCTTGGTGGACCCCTACCCCTACCCAGAATTCTTCACTATACTCATTGCCAACCCTCACCTTACTGACAGCATCCCTGTACATGGCATATAAAGCTCTCACTAACCACTCATCTATCCCTAGTTTCTGCATTGACCACCAGATAAGGGATCAGGGGACCCTGTCAAAGGCTTTCTCCATGTTAATAAAAGCCAGGCATAGAGATTTATCTTTGGCTAGGTATTTCTCCTGCAGCTGTCTTACCAGAAACGCCACAACTATCCCTTTCTTTGCCTCCTCCGGCTCCTCCAACCATGCCCTTTTCACCCTGGTCAGTGTGTCTGCCCTGTTTCTTTTCGAAGGCACAAAAACCACGTTCAGCTTCAGTCTGAACTCCAAGATGGCGCTTCACCAACATCTCAGCAGCACCTTTCTTCCGAACTCTACTCTCACCAGTGATCACCGATCCTACCCACCCAAGCACAGTGGCCGAATCCGTCTGGATTTCGATTGAGCACAGCCCCCATCTCAGGGCCAAGTTCACCCCCTTCAGCACCGCGTCTAATTCAGCAACATTGATGTGGTTAAAATCGTCTGCTTTCCGAAGCAAGGCCGCATCCTACACCTCAGCGCCTTCAATCTCCAACACAACCCCTATTGCTATACTGCTAGCATCCAGTGTTTTGCGTCAACACGCGAGCTTGAGTCACAAGTTCGCTCAGTGCCATCTTTTTGCTCCCAGGCAATTGCTGCAGTCGAATCCCTACGTTGTCAGGGAACCCATTTACGAACGGCAGTCGCACTGCTTTGTCCAGGCCTTCTCCCATAAACCCAGCCTACACACCTCCACCACATATTCATCCACCTGCTCTCCCATCCATCTAATTGTTCCTAGCTTAACAAAGTCTGTATATTCACACTCGGTGTAAGCCTCTCTCAGATGTCACTCAATATTCTCCTCACTCAATCTTTCCTTCTCGTCCATCTCGAGATATAGAGTCAAAGCGCTTCCTTCCAAATATAGTGCCATAAGGCTCACCATGTCGCTAATGCCTTGCAATCTCATCACAAGCCTGATTTTATGCATCTAGGCCACTACATCGCCATCACCATTAAAGGGCCTGATAATGTCGCTGGTGATCCTAATTTTAGGTGCCATTGTAGTGACGTCTTATTTGGATTGCCGAAATAGCTTGTGGTGTATGCAGGAGATTAGAAATAAGACACCTACCTTCTCTTCATCGACACAGACCTCTCCGGTGGTAATGCACCCTTCCACATGGCCCGAACTGAACACTAAAAATAGCAGCTGCTGTCCCTCACCTTGTCGAAGCGTTCACATGTCCAGCGCTCTTGTCTACCCCGATTGAAAAGACCCAATCGTCCCCTGCCTGCGCACGTGTCACCTACACACCCTTGCTCTTCTGGTCAGCTCCCCAGCTGCTGACGTCATCCCACAGTATATACATTATTATCAGTGAGACTTCTGCTGCATCACTGATGATAGAGATTTTATATCGGGTTTATATTTCATAACTTTCAGAGATATGCATGCACTACTAGTTTCATCCATCAGGTTACTCCTATTAGAAGACTTAAAGTGTATCACTGAGAACAAAGATTCACAGGCATGTGCTGAAGAAAACGTGGATATTAGTGTTGTTGCAAAGCTTTTTATATTGGAAAAATTTTCTGGAATGGCATTCCTAGTCCTTAACAATTTGTTTTCTGCACTCCTCTCTGGTACCCCTGTCTCTGATTGTGTTTTTCTTTTTTCAATATTTTCTAAGTCAGCCCTGAGGTCAATATATTTTTGCTTCCAAAGTGAGCTACTTTGAAATTCAATCAATTGCATTTTAAAATTAACCATGTCTATCCATGAAAACAGTTGTAAGTTTAGTTCTTCCAGTCTGATAATGTCTGGAAATTCTTCCAGTTCCCTGAATTTAGCAAACCTTGTAAAAAACTGCTCGACAGTTGACTCGATGTTTACAAACAGTTTTTGAAGACATTGACACTCTGTTCTGTCATCTTTGACAGATCATTGACATACCTCTTTAGGTTTGGGAAGAATCTAAATCTCTCATTGTCCACATCCCATATTTCATTTCAAAAGCCTTTATGTAACCAAACATGACATCAAGTGTCTTACCAGAGCCTTGTAATTTAACATTCAAGTCATTCAAATGTTCACAAAAATCTACAAAAAACACCAGTTTACAAACCCACATGATGTCAGACAATTCTTGATAAGAATCATATTGGTCATTCAAAAAGAGCTTTATCTCATTTAAGCATTCAACAAATCATTTCAGAACCAAACCTCAGCTAAGCCATCAAACATTGTTGTATATTTTCAGTCCTTTATACACAAATTCTATCTGATTCTACAAGAATACAGCATAATGATGATGTCACTGCTGTAGCACACATAGAGAGAAATTTTGAATAAGTAGGTGAGGTGGTTGTCTTGTCAATGAATACCAGTTGTGGAGGCTGAAACCAAAACACTGGTTGGGTCTGGGAGGCGATCATTAAATAAAGGTAGGCCTAATTTGTAATGTAAAATGTATCTGAGCGATAAAAAGTCGCTATATACTATTGAGAGAAAGACGTTAAATGGAGGGTTACTAGAGAGAGGGTTTCACATGCCAGAAACAAGTTATTGGTGTGCCATGTTTGGCATGCATACCAGGGATTGCCCACCCCTACCCTAGGCATTATGAACATCCACGATGTACTCACAAAACTTTTTGCACAAAATGATGATCTGTTTTACCTAAGTATAGAGTACCACAGAACTTTCAAGCTATGTTGTATATTAGGTTTGAGGAGATGCCATCAAAGTAATCATTCATGTTAACACTAATTAAGGGTCTACTGGGAAATAAACAAATAATTCAAGCATTGAGATTGAGAACATGTGGAATTGCTGGATTGATTGTGTTAGGGAGGGAGAAGTGGAAGAACTAATGACCAGAAGATCACAAAAGCTTTTATTCTTTTTGAAGGATAAGAGTGGAGGTGCAGGAAAAATAGATGCAGATGTGGGGCTAGATAGCAGAAAGTGGAAGTTGCAAAGAAGGTTGTGCTGAAATTATCAAGTAACAGAATGGAAGTTGAGGAATAAGAATCCAGACTGCAAGATGGAAGGTGCATAACATGAATATGGTAGTACAGCCAATAGATTGGTCTTGATGAAAGGTATAGTGAAAATGCTGAGAGTAACCACATAAGAAGCAAAAATAGTGTATTTATTTTGCAACAATGTCTGTCTTTGGTGCAGAGGAAATCGAGCCAAAGGAATTGTGAGAAGGAAATGACAGATTAGGTGGCAATGGGATGCAATAAAGAGCGGTTGTGTGGTAAGAAATTTAGAGAGACCTGAAGGGGAAAAAATGATTTGAAAAGATGGAAAACATGGTTAGTATCTTTGATATAGGTTGGAAGGGCAGTGACAAAGGGGACAAGTTCATTAAGATAACTGCAAGTGGTGACAATAGGACAACCAGGAGAGTTTGGTTGTGGATTTGAAGGAGGAAGTAGTCCAAAGTGTGAGGTATTTTGAGCATGAGGTTCATAGGAGCAGAAAAAAGTAGAGATGCAGAGACTTGCTTTTGCTTTGCAAGGGTACTTGATAAAATTGGTAGTTGTAAAGTTCACAGAAGTTTCCTTCTTCTAGAGACTATCAATGCCAAACTATTTCTGTTCTTTGTCTTGCTGGTACAGACTTGATGGAGTGTGATAAACTCCAGAGGAGAGATGTTAAAGAGCTCCAGTCACTTTTAGAAGTTGAAACTATATCTGTATTGATGACATTTGTGTAGGAACAGGTCAGAAGAATTGTATTGGTCCAAGTTATGTCTCCAATTAGAACAACATTACTTGAGCTGTGACATCAAGGAATGCATTACCCAGTTGTGAAAGAAAGCCCTCAAATGAGTATGTTAAAGGAACTCTTCAGTCTCAGTGCATAATCAGATAACCTCTTCAACCTTTCTCTGTCACCATGTCATTCTATGCAGTTTATACGGTTGCAACTCTTGCATCTCCTCACTAAAGTTCTGCCACTGCTTACCCTACATTGAACATGTTCTCATGTTCTTTTTGTGACAACTCTACCATTTCTTCTATGAGCTCTAAATGACTCAGTCTGGACTATGATACCTCACTTCCCTACTGCTTACTTTCCTTTCTCTCTAATCCCAAACGTGCCTACTCAATAGCTTAGTACTTCCATCATCTTAATCAACAGCACTTTGATCTCTTATCAACACCAAACTACTCTACTGGTCTCCCTCTCACCATTCCCATACTTATTATACTGCTACATATAGTCATTTTACATAGCAACACAGGAGATTACACACTCTGTATTGACAGAAAGCACTTATCTGTGTATGTTGAAGGAACTGCTTAATTTTGGTACGTGTTTGGAACTGTTGTGTATATGAGTGGAAAGCATTGGAGACCCTGAGTGCTCCATGTCTGCACACAACATACATGACTGCTTGGTTGAATGTGTTGTGTGGAGTCTGTACATGCACTTCACATGACTATACAGACAATATGTGGAATACATGTAGTTCCAGCTGGCAGTGTTCTATTTTTATTATTTTTGCCTTGCAGATCTGTTTGTGTCAACTTATATTCACACATGAACACACACATATACATATGTAAATGTGTGCAGAAGTGGTGTGACATCACATCCATATTTGTGTACATACTGTTGTGTTGAATATGCTGCGTACAGTTTGTATATAGACTGCTCACATGATTGTACACACTATACTCTTTCTCATGGAGTTCTTGCAGTTAGTGTACTTAGTTAATTTCCAACTTTTATTATCTCAACTCTTTGTCTCTCTTCCTTTCCACCTCTCACCAAAATCTACCACACTTTTCTAGATGATTTTCTTTATAATTTTGACCACTCTTTAAGGTTCACGGCTCTCTTTACTTTCTTCACACCCTGTTCTTTAGTTCCAACTGTTTGCTAATTTTCTTTCCGTCAACCACCCCACTTACTTGAGCACTATACATAAAGGTGCAAACATGCACTGTCCCAACTAGGTCTATTTGCAACAACCTCCACCTCATGTGCTATATCATAGAGAGGGTGAGTAATGAAGCTGGCATGGGTAGAGCTTTAATCAATTTAGATCAATCTAAAGCCTTCGATAGGGTCGATCATCAATACTTGGCAACCGGTTTCAGTCCAGTCTTCCATGGGTGGATCACTGCTTTGTACAGTGGTATCTGCTCAGTTATACGGGTGAACAATCACCTGTCAGAGCCATTCAGCATTTTGTGCTCGGGAAAGATAGATGCCCTCTCTCCTCCCTTCTCTATGTACTGACTCTCAAGCCACTGCTGCAGAAGCTGGAGGCACTGAGGGGTGTCCCACGTGATCTAAGGTGTGGGAAGAGTGTGTCTGCCTATGCTAATGATGTCACCATGATAGTGTCGAGCATGTTGACCTGATTGGTGACACACTAAACAAATGCAAAGCAATGGCAGGAGCCAAAATTAATGCAGAAAAGTCAGTGGGCTTGCAACTCGGCACCTGGATAGGCAAGTCCATGCCATCCAACAGCTTCATGGGACAAGCAATTTTCATTTGTCTGTTGGCTGTAGTGAAAGAAGCAGTATGGTGGACCCATTTGAAAGGGCTAAAGTCAGACACTCTCCTCTTTGGCCAAGGCCTCATCAGCATTTTCAAGTTCCACGTGAAAAGGGAAGCGAGGGTAGAGAGGGAAGTGTTGTCTCTTAGCAAATTTGTTGAAAGGTGGGTGGGTGATGGAAAAATGGCCAGTATGGATGGATGAATTCTGAGAATACACCTGTAAAAAAAAAAGTATAAAAGGAGAAGGGCTCTTGTGGGTGTAGTGAACTCTAGTGAACTTCCTTTCTCTATTATATATACATACGAATGTAGCAAGTAACAGTTAACCTTTGGGTGCTGTTTTGAACCCTGTTGTGTCTACCATTGATTGGTTGGTATTGGCGCAATTTGTCTCTTACTCTATCACGCGCCAATATATAACCCAACCACTCGTAGCCTCCAAATAAATCACGTGAGATTGTCTGTTCTAAACTCCATTTGAACCTACCATTGGCTATAAAAAGTCACCGCCTTCTAGACTTGGGGTCTGTTGGTTTCAGACCTTCTAAGGTCTAACCACTGACCACATTACAGTGACCTTCATCTTCATCACCACTATCATGTCTCTCTGTGACACGACACAGCACACACCACAATTCCTTCTAAAATGGTGAACCCCGGACAAATTCTGACCAGGGAATACGTATTCCTCTTTCTCCTTGGCGACCTCGTCTTTGCAACTAGATCACCACTCATCGCATAGGAACATGCCACTGATGCCATATTGTCTTCTTCACCAGAAAATTTTGGCGCTATTTTCAAGCAGGAAACTGCAAATCATTTTCCTCAGGTTGTAACCAAATTTATAACTTGGTCCTTGGAAGACACAGCATCCTAGCAGAATATTCTTCTCGCTTGCAAAAGAAAAAAAGGAAAGAAATTATCTGGAATTTTCTCCAGAATTCACATGGACAACAAATTTTTCCTATGTGCCAGGTATGAGGTTCTTTCTCTCAACCACCCGGATTATTCATGTGTTGGCCATGTTTTGTTCTTTATCCTCTGCTACTAAAAAAAAAAATTTTTCCTAGTTTGCTGTTCGTCGTGTCTTCTTTTGACTAGGGTGTTTGACTGCTATTTCTAAAGGCGTTTCTTTCAACCAGTTTGTTCTTTGTGGCATTCCATTCCTATTATCATCAAAATGAGTCCCTTTTCCTTTGCCTCAATGTGCTTTTTCGTCTTTCTCATGAGCTTGTATTTCTTCTGCTCCAGACGACACTGCAATTGTTGCTGTCATTTCTCTCCCTCAGCCATGTGAATGACACTTTTAGACACATTGGCCACTTCGGACTTAATTAAACTCTGCTTTAAAGACTGGAACTTCTCCTTGCCTGTGCATTGTATTGCATTTCAGTTGTCTGTCTATTTTTCTTTTCACTTTTCTTTGCATATCACTTCCTTTCTTCAGGACCTTACCTATGTATGTACATATTTTTGAATATTGTGTATATTATATGTTAACTTGTTTCAATGTTCATACACACAAGACTCTGCAAGTGACTTATTGCTCTTGCAGACTAACAACACTTTTTTCCACTACAAGCGATTCACTGCCCTTACAGGAAAAGTCTTGGTACTGCTCATGTCTCAGTAGCCAACATTGCATCTCAAACATTTTGACTTTTGCATCCTGTGATTTCCAGTTTCCTGGACAGCTCTTATCACGTTTGCATGTCAGACATTCTGTGTCTCAGACTATTTACATTTCTTAACTTTGCCTCGCCAGTGACTGTTCCAGAGAATAGACTTATGTTGCTATAGACACCGCATTCACATTTTCTCTTTTTCTGTATCATTGTATATATGCCTTGTTCTATTTGATTGGACACCTTTCTTTGCTGCTACAGAAATCTTCCTTTTATCATCTATTTTGTCTCCCACAAAATGACTTGTCGGGTGGAGGGGCTGTCTGTAGCAAAGTCTAGTGAACATCCTCTCTCTATTATATATACATACATATGAACGTAGCAGGTAACAGCTTACCTTTGGGTGCTGTTTTGGACCCCATTGTGTCTACCACTCTGATTGGTTGGTATTGATGCAATTTGTCTCTTACTCTATCAAATAAATATGTGAGACAGTCTGTTCTAAACTCCATTTGAGCCTATCGTTGGCTATAAAAAGTCACCTCCTTCTAGTCTTGGAGTATGTTGGTTTCAGACCTTCTAAGGTCTAACCACTGATCACATTACAGTGACCTCCATCTTCATTACCACCATCATGTCTCTCACCAACGTTGTCAACATCTACATAGCACTGACAACACTGCACAGGGTTAACAGCAAACATACAACCCACACAGATGCGTGTAAATGTATGAATAAATATCCACCAACCACTTCCATTTATCATTCAGCTTGTGTATATATAAGTGTGGCCAGCATTAAAGACATTCAAAGTTACCACCTTGTTCCATGTATTTCTTTATACCATGTTCCTGTCAAATGATATAACAGCCTTCTGAGGGGAGTCACATTAGATGGAATACAACCTATCCAACTATATGGGGCTTTCCACAAGTAACCTTTAAAGCACCACTCCCTATTAGGAGTTTTTTTCTACTTGTTACATTGTTTTATTATTAAATATTTAAATGAACGTTGTTTTTTTGCAAACCCCTTTGTATATGGTCTTGTATTATCCATTAATGTTTTGATTTATATTAGCCCGTGTGGCCAATAAAAAAATGAATTATTATTTTCATAGCTAATCTATATACTCATGTATTACTGTGTGTATGTCCATCGCCCCTTTACTTTACTTTATCATTTGATCTCTTAACTTGCCTGACGTGATTCTCATCACCTCCTTGCTATTTCAATTGACCTGGTTCTTGCTACAAATTTTGACAACTCTCCCCGTTTTACTTTCTCCTATATCGTCCAGTTTCCATACTACGTCCATTCTATTTCTCATACGCTCTTTTGTGAATATAGTAAGATTTCTATATTCACTCTCCCTCTCCTGCAAACAAGTATCCAAAAAGTTCGATTTTTCCTTCCTCACAGCAAATCAATTCATTGCAATTTATTTTTCTTTTATGAACTTTTCTGCATTAACACTGCCGACGCAGACCACCACCGGCTTCCTCGGATTCAAGATCTTACCTTGCTGCCGCTGCTGCTTCTACTTCCACTTTATTCTCCCTCGCCCTCTAAGATGTATAACACTATTTGACTAAAGTGAAATCAGTTAAACGAAGGAGCCCCTCCCTTTGCGATCGTTCGACTTACTAGAAATACAAGAAAAAATTTCCCCAAATCACATCCTGCAATCTTTAAAGGAAATCTGATAATGCAGTTCTAGATTCTAGATAAACTGTGTGCGTCTGAATAAAAAAAAAAAGGTCAGATTATCACGGCTGGAAATCCTCGTTGAGGGCCCACCTAGCTAAGCAACGTTAAGAGAACGGATATCAAACTAGTATTAAAAAACGTTAAAAAGAAAATATCCAGATTTCAAAAAGAAAAAAAAAAAGAGCGCACAGCCCCCATAAAACGGTGTTGGAAAGATATCTATAACGAAAACAGTTAATAAATTAATAAACTAGTTCGTAGCTAGGATCCTTGCTGCAGGAAAACTATGTCGGGAGGCAGTTTGCGTGCGAAGTGGGTGCGCGCCTCCATCTGTATGTACACGAAAGAATAATTTTTTTGTAGAAACTTCCATGTGTATGTGCGCATTTGTAAGTAGTAGGACTGTTCACATTAGTCGAACTTTGATGCAAAATCTAAATTGCGATGGTGTGAAATCAGAAAATACATGTTACAGAGTGTGTAAACGAAATGTTTCTTCGTGCGTAATACTTGCGTTTAAAATGTATGTAAGCGCGCGTGTGGAAAAGAAAGTGAGGTTGAAGGCGAGAAAGAGAGAGAGAGAGTGTGTGTGTGTGTGTTTGTGAGAAAGAAAGAAACAGAGGGGGGAGAGAGGCCGTATGTGTTTGTATCGAATGTTATTCTTTTTTTTTAACCAATCATTTAACTTGCGCGTGAGAACCTGGAAATGTTTCTGATGATATCACAATAATAATAAATGATTTTTAACAAGACTGAATTTACATAATATAGTTATACACTTGGTTAATCATGGAAAGGTTAAAAGGCAGTGTTGAAATTGGTTGTGAAGTGAACTCGGAACCTCTGGGAGAGCACCGAAAAGTACATTGTAAAGTAAAGAAAGTGTCTATTAACAATTCCCACTGAGAATTAGTACGGGACTGTTTCTTCAGAAGGAACGTATTTGGGTAATCACACACTGACTACGCATGCGTACGCCATTACAGCTTGCCTGCGTCAGGTGAGACAAAATTCTCACATACATACATACACATATATATATATATACATTATATATATATATGTATTTATATATATACATATACATTTGTTTTGACTTGCCTTTTTCTCCTCAACGTTGTAAATACTATTTATTTTAATAATGGCTTTCATGACTTATTTAGGTTAGTTAACAATTTACTATCTCTGTTTCTATCTATATCTTGTACATTTACATCTGTGTGTGTATATATATATATAATTATATATATATATATATATATATATATATATATTGTAAGATATTGTATGTCCTGTTTCACCATTGTATTTTACGCGTGGCCTCAGCTTTCTGTCGAAGCGGTGTGCCTGGCCGTGATATTTCTGCTTTAAGATTCCCTTTTCCCACTCCAAGAATATGTTAGCTTCCTAGTTCTCACTCTTCCGTCTTTTTCCATCATTATTATTCTACGCTTTCTTTTCAGTTTGTTTATTTATTCCCTGAAAATGTTTTCTTTTTTATTATAATGTTTTTTTGTAAAAGACTTAGTTTTTACCCAGAAGGGGAAATATAATTAAAGCTACTTGAAATTCCCATTTATACTCATTTCAATATCTTTAATTTCTTTCTCGTAACTTTAGCTTTTTTCGTTTATTTCAGTGTATGTATTATTTATATTTTTCTGGGGTTTTTTTTTTTTTTTCGTTAACTCTATCTTTCTTTTGAAAATAATAGTCATCGTGCTTTTATCCTCATGAAATCTGCAAGTTACATCCATTTCTCTAATTTAAAACGTTGATATATAATATTGTTATAAAATAGTTTTTTCAAAAAATGATCAGTTTAAATATAGTTTAAGAGGCAAGAGAATTTATATTTGTATATTCATCAGAAATTCTAAAAACATCTTTGTTGAGGAAAAACCCGTATTAAATCCCTTGCGTACGTCTACATAATCTACTTTAGAGTGTTCTTTGTTTTAGTCTGTTTGTAACCTTAGACAAACCCCTCCATCTGGCATTTCGCTTGTTTTAATTTTTAAAAGGATTCTTAAGACGATTTATATTGAGTTATAATAATTATAATTTATTAATACTATAAATAACAGTGGTCGACGAATCTTTCGTTTTTGACTTCTATTATCTCTGTATTCGGCAAGTGCTTCATTAACTTCCTTTTCTGACAATTGTACATAGAGATATATACACACACACACGTAGGGTGTGTTTGTAATGAACGTACAAAGAGGAAAGGAAAAAATCATACACATATACACTCGCACAGATGTGTGTTTATATTTAATCTTTTTTTATTTTTACCTCTATCTTTCCTGATTTATCGAATTTTCTTTGACATTCTTCTGTGAGTTCTTGTATTAACTTAGTAAGTTATATCAACGAGCTTTTACATCCTGTAACCCCCTATTTATCTATCTCTCTATATTTGTCGCCTGTGTTGAAACCAATTTTTAAATTAGATATTATAGCTATATCCTTAGGACAAAGTTAATTTTGTGTGAGGGTTATATTTAATTAGACCAATAACATCCGAGGCGTAAAATATTGTAAGTCGAAATTATCAAAGCGTGAAGTGGCAGAAACGCTTAGGTGTCAGGTTATATATATATATATATATATATATATATATATATATATATATATATATTCCGTTCCGAGTTCAAATCACTTTCAGTGTCGAGAGAATAAGTCTCAAACATGTACTAATTTTAATTCAGTTGGTTATAGCCATCCTGCAATTTCAGTTTTATTTTTGTTTCTACTTTAATTGTAAGATATCACGAAGTCATTTGAAGTATATGAAATCTTTATTTTTTTAATGTACTTCAGTCGTTAATCTCTAAGTAACTTGTGAAACAAAACCTATTTTTCGTAACTTCCCTCTACTTAAATAGACTGAATCCAATCTACTAGTTTTACGGCTTTTTTCTTTTCACCCCTCTCTTATTGTATTCTAGCATCGATAGCAAGATGAAATATGTAGGACACAAAATTACTGCCTTTTTATCTTTATCTTTCTCTCCTTCCCCACTAATACTCTATCTAACAGTACATTTCAGCACCAACATTAATTTAAAATGAGCCAAGGACCTATTTCTTATACCTAATATATAGTTATTTTAATTTTTGAGTGTGCGTGTGGTTCCGCTTAGTAAGACGGTTTTATTGCTTTTTTTTTTTTTCAGATGTTTATATTCGTTGAAGTAAACAAATTCTTAATATACTTGATCATTATAATAGTAATCAGAGTTTATGAATATTAACAAAAAAAAAATGTATGCATGTCTGTTTAGCAACATTCAACTGACATCTTCACATCTGACATCGTTAATTATATATTATTGCCTTCGCTTTTTATACTTTTCTAGTTTGAATCAGTTTTGTATATGTAAGTTTACTCTCAGTCCATTATATATGTCTATACTCATACACTTTCGGCACACTTTTCCCTCATCACTTTGTTGTGCTTAATCATCATGTTCTTCGGTATTATATTTTTACGCTCTCCCGTCAAGAGATATCTTTATTTGCACGCTCTTCAGTTGATATCATTGTCTCCACCCTCTGCATCCGGTCAAATTCTGATGTGGCTCTTTACCCTATATCTAATATACACACACTTATTCACATTACATCTGAACTCGTTAATAATCAAATAATTTGTGACTGCATGATACGACGTGAGTTTTCACCGAATCTCTTTCGCGATCCAATTTCATTTCCTAATTGGAACCGCTTTTTGAGTTATTTCACTTCTGCTACTACAACTCTGAAATATTTTTTGTTAAAAAAAAATTCAAACTTTCTTTGCATGTGAGAAACAATTGTTATTTTTAAATTTGTTATTGTATAGCTTCATGCCAACCCCTACCCAACAGATCTACGATCAAAGATATTCCAACCGTGACCATCCTTTTGTTTTTGCTATAGATTACGGTTTGAAGGAGATTTGGTTGTTATTTCTAGGAAGTCGAGCGATCGTATACACTACCCTCGCTGGTCCGTTTGAACTTGTTATTTGTATAACTAAATGATGATAGATGTCATTGTTCTTTTTGCCAAATACTTTTAGTGTTGGCAAAATAAGTACCAATAATAATGTTCTGAAAATCTGGTTAATCAATTATAGTCCTCTTTCCTCGTAAAAAAAAATGAAAAACAAAAACTAATCTTCCCGATCAAACTACTGCCTCAGTTCTAAACATTTAAAATTTCTTGACTGCCTATGTAAAATTTATATTTGATTGCTGATAATCTATTTTCTTCTTTCCATTAGCATCATCATGCCCACTTTTCCTTATATGCCTAGGTTGGCTGGGTCATCATGGACCCAAGTCGGTTCTTATGGTGGACTACGTCCAGCCCACAGATACTATTTTTGCTATGTTTTCTATGGTCGGATGCCCTTCTAATTGCAACTACTTAACAAAACATACTTGGTGCATTTTATTGTGGAACCAGTACAAGAGGAGTTGTCATGTTCCCAGCAGGACTAAATAGTTCTCTCTGTTATGTTGTCTCAGTTCATTCACCAGCACCTAAGGGTTGCCTTGTCTTTAACAGATAGAAAAGATAGTAATGAAATAATGAGAGCAAGATGGTGATAGAGAAGTGTAAAAGAAGAGAGTGAGTGTTGACAGCTACACAATGATAAAAACAGCATGTGATGGGATGAGTGAAGAAAATGATAGAAAACAAAGTACTAATTATGAGAGTGATAGATGTCATCTTCCCATCTCTCTTTGCACGCATTCTGAAAGCAATCAAATTTAAATCTTTACAAGTGTGGCCATGGCATAAGATGTTTGCTTCCCAACCATATGACTCTGGATCCTGTCCACTGCATGACACCTTCAGCAAGTGTCTTCTACTATAGCCTTGGGCTGACCAAAGCTGTGTGAGGGGATTTAGTAGACATAAACTGAAAGAAGCCTATTATGTGTGTGTATCTTTGTCCCCCACCACTACTTTGTGTGTTTTATGTTCCTGTAACTTAGCAGTTGGATGAAAATAGACTGATAGAATAAGTACTGGGGTCAATTCATTGAACTAAAAATTTTCAAGGCAGTGCCCCAACATGACCTCTAATGACTGCTATAAAATATAAACTGATCTATGAAGATGTTAAAATAGTTCTTGAAAGTTTTATGCCCTCATACATCTATCATATATCCCCTAGCCACAAGTGATGGTGCCACATAAAAAGCACTTAATACACTCTGTGGAGTGGCTGGTGTTAGGAAGGGCATTCAGCCATAGAAACCATGCCAAAACAGATTATGGAACCTGATGTTGTCCATGACCTTAGAGCTTCTGTCAAGCCATCCAACCCATGCCAGCATTGGAAAATGAATGTTAAATGATGATAATGATATCTTCCTCATCTCTAAACATCTCCCCTCAGTACCACTTATGTTACCCCCTCCCCTTCAATTATTGTCTGTTTCTCTCTCTGTCTCTCTCTCCAACTCTAACTCTCCTTCCTCTTCCCACTAGAATAGCCAAGTATTTCCTTTATAATAAGACACCTATCTCTCTATTATACTTTAACTTCTCTCCTGGCACAAAGCCACTTCCCTCAGTACTCTGTCTATCAGCCAAGAGGTCTTTGTCTTGCAAGTTACTTGGTGATGCCACTGGTGTTGGTGCCAGGTAAAAAGCACCAGTGCTAGTGCCATCAGTACACTCTGTAAAGTGGTTGGTATTGGGAAGGGCATCCAGTCATAGAAACCATGCCAAAGCAGATAATGGAGCCTGGTGTAGCTCTCTGTCTTGCCAGCTCCTGTCAAACTGTCCAACCCATGCCAGCATAGAAGACAGACATTAAATGATGATGGTGATGACTAATTAAGTACAGTATTTCTGAGTTGACATTTCAATATCTTTGTTATTATTTTTTGTATTTACTGTTCTATCTGCATTGCTATTGCATTTTGTCACTCAGTCTTCTAAACTAAAAAATATTTTGGTGATAAGTCACTAACTTGAGACATCTAAATAATATAGAATATCTGTTTGGCAGGGGATGGGGGCTGATTCAATGCTAATGTTTGAATGATTCTTTGTTGACCTGACTATTGAAATTTGTATACTTTTGTGTTTGCAAAATCAAGACTTTTGGTTATCAAAATTTGTTTTGGACCATTATGTAGTGGATACCTATTTTGTTAGTGTGGTTTAGTGTAAATCTTGAAAAACAAAGTGAAGGAATGGTGACAGTTTTTCACAAAAAAAGTTAAAATTGTAGAAGCCATTGATTCTGGGAAAAAGAAAGATATTGTGTTGCAGCTTAACATTTACCCTGTCAATATTGTCCATGATTATTAAGGATTGGTTTAAAATTAAAGAAAATTCGAAAGAAGCAAATTTTGGTCTGCAACAAAAATGCAGAAGTGTTGCAATGTTCAAAGATATTGACGAATAAGTTTTTTTCTGGTTTATTAACCAAAAGGAAATAAATATTTCCAATTAGTAGGATTCTTTTTCAAATTTTTGGGTCAGTGTTGGTTTTGTGATTTATACAGGATAACATCTCAAGTTACTGCAGTAAAGGAGCTGATGTTCCAGTATATAAAAAAAAATGATTGAGTAAAAAGGAAGAAATTAAGAGAACTCTTTGTAGAGAAAGAAAGAAGTCAAAACAACACTTAATTATTCATGTTTGCTGCTACACAATGCGAACTAAAAAACAACATTCTTTCTTTATTGGAAGATTAAAAAGAAAATCCAATCCATGATACTTCAAGTATATTTCTCATTTAAGTATTGATGTCAATAACAAGGTTCAAATGACAAGAGTTGATGGTTAACTGAACTGGACAGAAAAAAAAAAATGAAAATAAAATTGAGATTCTTGTTGATAGACAGTTGTACTACACATAGCAAACTGCTTTATTTAGATAATATTTGGGTGTAGTATCTTTGAACTTACTCTCCAATTTTATGGCCATTGGAATTAGGAATAATTCACATCCTGATGAAAGCTCATTATTCAAAAATTTGCTGTTTAACATGAACAGTTCTGTGGAAATTGCAACAGTTGATATTAAACAAGTAATTGACATGACAGCAGCAAAAAAGGAAATAGTCATAAAATATGAGGGAAAGCCCAGATGGTTTTTTTGTTTTTTTTCCCCCCACATCTTTACAAACAATCTTTAGTAGTGATGAAGTAAGTTTTGAAGAACATTTATGGGATGAAGAAATTCTACATTTGTAGAACTTGGTTTCAACTATAAAAGATTTTCCATTACCATTAGTAAGAGGGGTGGAGGCAGGTACACACATCAAGAAAATTAGTGTATGCTCAAATAAAACCCTTGCTATGCACACAACCAAATGACAACTCTAATTGTATGAATGGCAGATACAGTGGAATATCAATATCCATTGTTCTTGATCACCTACAGGGTGAGTTGCTTTGCCTTTGAGGTATGCAGTGTTTTTTTAATACAGCATCTCAAAGAGATTTTTTCCTTTGATGCTATCCTGCAGCTAATAAGTGCATAAACAAAACACATATAGTATGTGATATCAGTGACGTTTACATTATTAGGGCTGCTTATAATTCAAAACACAAATATATATTGTTAATGTTGATATCGTTACAATCACTGTTTGCTTTATTTATTATTGAGCTGTCTTTATATTTTCAGCATTTCCACATCCTCAAGACTAAGTGACCTAAGATTCTGCAGCTAAAGTGAAACCTATTTGACAAGTACAACATTTGGACTAACACATATTTATGGTCACTAGATTGTCTTACATCATGGATGCTACTATAAATCAAACTTTTCTCAACATTGAGTCAGTATTGTTATGATTACCATCCTTATTAAACTTTATCAAGATCTTTTGAAATGAGTTTCTTTCCAAGTCTCCGGAAGAAACTTTCTATTTTATTTATTAACAACAAAAAAAGATCAGTTTTAAAACCTTCAGCCTCAAGTAATTCTGTTTCGAGTATCTACTGCAATTGTTGTGAAGAAAAGTTAAACACATCTGCTCAGAAAATTCTTCGTTTGTATCAAATTCCATTATTGAATTCTTAGTTTCATTTTGATATTCTTAGATTCTTGATAACCCAGTTTGGCTTATTGATTTTCTAACTTTTTTTTTTTGTCCCTAACTGTAATGTTTATTTATTAAGCCACATTAATTGCAATTTAAAACTTCTTTTATTATTTATTAATATTTTCAAAAATTATATACATAAACCTATTCCATTTCGAAAGAATTGCAGACTTGCTCCCATCTTTTTTTATCAAATTAAGGAACTAAATTATTGTTTGTAATATAGTAAATAAAACTAAATACCAAATAATGGAAATACAAACTGCTGACAAACAGCAAGCACAGGCTCAATTTACATGGGAGGCTTGCAACACTGCATTTGCCTACCCAACAATATTACAGGAAGCTGTTACCACAGCAACCACCACAGCTGGATCAGCAGGAACAACAATTGCTACAATTGCAGTTTCATCTGCAGCAGCAGTTAACAACAACGTTATATCACCAGCTGATGATACTGAAAATGTAGCTTCTACTGATAACGAACAACAACAGCAACAGCAGCAACAACAACAGCAGCAGCAGCAACAACATCGACCATTTGAATGTGAATATTGCCAAAAAACTTTTTCCAAGAATTCCAACCTAACTTCTCACCGGCGATTGCACACTGGAGAAAGACCTTTTGTTTGTGATTTTTGCAAAAAAACATTTGCAAAATCATGGAACCTAACTTCCCATCGTCGCATTCACACAGGTGAGCGCCCTTACCACTGCGAAACATGTCACAAGGCCTTTGCCAAGTCTTGGAATCTTACGAATCATAGACGGACGCACACAGGTAAATACTCTCTTGCCTTTACTTATTTTTGTGATAAATTTTGATATAACCTATGATGCAAAAATTATCTTGATTATTGTTATTTCTTCTGTATATATGAAGTAGAATATTGTTACAAATATCAAAAATTGATAACAATCAATAGAAATTGAATGAGATTTCAGAGTTGTGATTCTTTGCAGTATCTGTTTGACAATATGACATGTTTGGTGTATCATTTTTTTCCATGTCTATTGCTGCTGGTTGAATGTTGAATATAATTTAATGAATGTATGTCTACCAGAATTAACAAACTAGAGAGATAAACTTAATCTTCATGGTTTCCATAAGTATGTATCTTAGAAAAAGAAAACTACACAAGTACAAAACCTTTGTTCTCTTTAGAAAATGCAAGGCACTGAAATAACTGAAAGAGAACAAAGTATTTTCAGAAAGTGAAAAATCAGATTACTTTTAGAGTCAAGTCTGCAACTGGTCCCTGGAAGAATCCTTGGTGTGTTGGGAGAGTGAGAGTCTTGCAATCAGATTTTGAACTTCTTATACATATGATCTGATTACTATTTTAGAAAATCGAGTAATATTTTAAAAGAAACTTATGTTCAAAATTGGCTTTGTCTTTTCAGTATATACCTTCTTTGTTTGAGTAAAAATATAAAGTTATTCCCCTCTTACTAGTATATAACTGGATCTTAATGCTTGGATGGATAATAGGCAAAAAGAATGAACTGGAATAGGATTTGAACTTGTAAACAGGAACTATAGAACTAGCTAAATACCAAATTCAAACACCAAGTTGCTTTTGTTGTGGGACCACTACATATTTTTTTTTATCGGCAAAATAGTTTTAAAAAGTTAAGCATTTCATAGGTCCTTGATGTAGGGGAAAAAATGCCACAATGATAATACTCACTCTTGCATGACTGTAAAGAGTATATTTTAAGTAACAGCACTGATACTCAATTGTAGATATATCCCACAAGTCCAAGATTTGTTGGTTAAGATGCCTATTTATTTGTGAAAGTCAAGTAAATGCTATCAATTTTGAACTTGATTTGAAATCTAATATTTATTAATTGATTTATACCAACACAAAAAGACTAACATAAAATGTTAAGATTTGATATATTCCAGGATTTAACATGGCTGCAAAATCAGTAAATTTGAAAAATATATTTTTCTCTTTAAGTTTTCAAATATCTGAGCTTTTACAGTTCATTTTCACTTGTGTTTCTAAGGCTTATTCCCCATAATTATTATCTCTTCTCTCATTATGTATGTCTAAATTTTAACCATGTTCCATATTATAATTTCTTGGTAATCAACAATTTCTGGTGTTAGGTACTCCTTACTGTTATCTTTCTTGGTTAAGTATTATAGTTATATTTACAGAAAGGATATGAGGCACAGGCTATTACATCAGGTTCAGTCCCACTGCATGGTACCTTGGGCAAGTGTCTTCTACTTTAGCCTTGGTCCAACCAAAACATTGTGAGTGGATTTAATAGATGAAAATCCAAAAGAAGCCTATCACATATGTGCATATATGAGGGTGTACCCAAAAGAAACTGGAATTTTGCAATATTTTATTCACTTAGTTTTACATGTTCACTCTTTTACCACCTTCAAAGTATTCTCCATTTGAAGCAATGCATCAGTCCAGATACGCTTTCCACTGTTCGAAGTTGTCCTGGATTCTTGTGAAGTGATGCTTTTTAACACCCCTGTCGTTTTTTCCTTCACCTTTTCTACATCTGAAAAACGTTTTCCTTTAAGGATTTCTTTCATTTGGGGGAACAAAGAAAGTCACGGGGAGCAAGATTGAGTGAATAGGAAGGGTAGGTAAGCGGGGTCTTGCCATTTTTGGTTAAAAACTGTCTCACACTCAGGGCGGTGTGCACAGACACAATGTCATGATGAAACCACCACTCTCTGCTTGCCACTGTGTCTTGCAAATACTTTAGAACTGCCATATAAAATGTCTGGTCAACAGTTTGACCAGGAGGAACAAATTCTGTGTGGACAATTCCTTTCGCATTGATGAAACAAATCAGAATCATTTTGACGTTGAACTTCACTTGATGTGCTTTTCTGGGGCATGATGACATCAAATGCTTCGATTGACTTGATTGTTGCTTTGTTTCTGAGTCATAGCCATAACACCAGATTCATCACTAGTGATGACCTTTGAAAAAGGATCTGGATCAACTTCCAACTGTTCTTTCAGTTCACAACATGCATTCAGTTGTGACTGGTTTTGGTCTTTCATGAGCAAGTGAGGTACAAATTTTGCTGCAACTCTTTTCATTCACAATTCCTTGCTCAAAATTTGTTGGCAAGAGCTCCAGGACCCACCAGTCATATCAACAAGTTTGCCAATTTTTCAGTGATGGTCCTCCAAGATCAATTCATGAATTTTCATGACATTTTTATTCCTTCGGGAGGTCATTGGTTGGTCGACGGTTGCCCTGAATGAGGTTGGAAACCACTTGTGAACTTGTGTTTTGCTCATAGCAGCATCCTCGTAAACTGCTTAAGGCATAACAACTGTTTCGGCTGCTGTTTTCCCTGGCAGAAAACAGAATTTTACAGAAGCACGCTGTTCCTTCATTCCAGCCATTGCAAAAATTGATGAACAGGGGAGAAGCACTGCAAAACAAAAACACACCATGTGACAGGATACCACTGCCGGTCGACCGACTGATGCCTGAGAGTTGCATCAAGTGGCTTCTCACAGCAAAAGCCTGAACTATAATGGGGTTGTTCCACAGAGAATGTTTCTGGTTACTTTTGAGTACCTCCTAATATATATACTGTGTGTGTGTGTGTGTATGCCCTTGTCTTGACATTGTGTGATGGTTATAAATAAACATCACTTACAAGCAATATTGTTCATTTCCTGTCTTCCATGAAAATATGTCCAGCTAAGGGGAAATATTACCTTACTAGAAAGCAAGAGTTGGCAACAGAAGGGGCCATAGAAAATCTGCCTCAACAAATTCTGTTTGACTCATGCAAGCATGGAAAAGGGACTATTAAAACAATGATGATGATGTATGTTCATGTCTTTGTGTACGGCCCTTCTCCAACAAAGAGTCTTGCCTAGTAATCTTTATTTTTCATAGTACACTAACATGCATCACATTTTTATATACATCCTACTTGATTCTTGTTAAGACAGACCATCACTACTAACTATTGTTACATAAACTGGACTCACCTTAGGTATCTCCTTTGAATATAATATAGTTTAGATATTCTTTGCTCTTTAGTTGAGATATGTGCCAATCATTTTTCTAATTACTATCAAACTCTAGCCTGCAAAACTCAGTAGTTGGGAAAGACAGGCTCCTGAAGTATAGTTTTTAAAGAAGATAAGCTTTGCACAAAGATCTATTTATTCTCTGCAGCACCAAAACTCAGGCCTTGTAAATTGGAGATCTTTGTGATTCAAAGATATTTTATAAATGATGTCTAAGAATTTTTTGTATTCTCCACACTACAGTCCTCTGCTCTACCAACTGAGCTATCAAATATTTGTTTGATCTCACATTGTTCCTGAAGCTAGTGTCATCTATACTCAGTGCTTTCTCCATTTCTTATATATCTTTACAATTTGATCCAAAGATCCAGAGGTGGTTTCAGGCATATTGGTGTGAAAGGCTAATAAAGAAATGCACAATTTGCTTGGTCATATCTAAATCTGAAACCTTTCATCTTAATTTTTTTTTATATAAGAATTGTTCTATTCCAACACTAGTTTAATAAAAGAATAAAGCCAATGGTTGCTCAATCTGTTAGAAATAGCAACTAAATTTTCCTCAAGTGACGTTCTACATGTTTTAAAAGGTCACACTGAATAATATAGTCTTGAGTAAGTATGTCTTAAAAAGATGTAAAGGTCATGGCTTCAAAGCTTTCAGTCAAAGGATTACTCAATCAAGATGACATGTTCTTAAGCAAGGGAACTTGGACTGAATTAAAATGGGCTACACACTTTCATACATTTGGCCATTAATTCAATCCCATGTTTGGTTGTTAGCCTTATTGTGGTTAGGGAACTGAAGATGTGACTACAGGACATGAAAGCATACTTCATATTGGTAAGTTATCAGTAGGTAACTGAGGTTCAGTTATCTAAAGTCTCTGCCAATGTAACATGGACTGGTTTAACCCTTTAGCATTTAAACCTTCCATATCCAGCCAAAATATTCCACCTATTATACTTTCAAACGAGCCAGATCTGGTCACTTGCAATTACCCTACAATATTATTCTAAAAATCTGAAAGCTACAAGATAATGCAGGACTAATCCAAATCAATATGAATAAAAAAGCATTACATTTGACAGAGAAATCTGACTTAATCACTGGCAGACAACATGGATAACAATTGTTATGAATACAAGTTCAAATGAAGGACCAATTAAACCTGTGAAGTAAATGCTAACATAAATTTCACAACTTGTATTTATCAATCTGAGAATATTGAATAGCTCTATCAAACAGATTAAGATTTTAATGCAAAATTGAACTACTGATCGATATGTCCATTCTATACTCTAAATTTCGTGCTATCCAAATATTCTCCAAAGTAAGTTTTTAAACTGTTGTTGATACCTCAACATAATAGGCCTGTCTTTTAAGTGCATCCTGCTTCCTTCTAAAAGTTAGCTTTTAGAAAGGAAAGTAAGAAAAAAGTAGTTGTATTTATATTTCTCAATTTTTTTTTTTTTTTATAGAACATGTAACTCACGTTTGACTGATTTTAAAGTGATTATATTTGAAATTGAAACCTATTATAATTTTATAGAACTGTTTGATCTGTTATGTCCCAGCATTAGCTTATATATCAGTAAATGAAATCAAAGGAATCTTTACATAGTTGCTCAACCTGTTATAAACAGTAAACAAATTTCCCTCAAATGACATCCTACATTGTCTTAAAAAGGTAGGGGAGCCAAGATTAAAGTCCTAGATAAAGTGTACCATCTTAGAAAATACCAGCTTTACATAAGTGGTTGAAAATGGAAGCAAACCTTTTTGGACAAGGAAGTAAGTTTTTCTTGTACTAGCATCCAGAAGTTTTCTGAACCTCTCGAGCGAAACTATTTTTCTCTTGTGAATTCAGTGTCATACTCTTCCAAGGAAATCACAGGAACTTATTTTTCAGAAGCAAAAAGATTTCTAAGCAAGTTATGAAATCTTTAAGTAAGCAAAATGCCAGTAGAAATGTATTCCCAGCTAGATACAACAAATAACTTTTGTATTTTATAGTAAAACAACTGACTACAGTATGTACTCAATGGTAATAGTCTTGGAATTTTTGTCAGAACCAACACTGTCGAGATGTCATCTTTCACAACAGTTTCTTGTTATCTATATGAAAGTTTAAACGGAAAATTTTAAACAGAATATTACCTTGTGTGAAATCTGAATATATTTGTAGATTTTTGAATTAAATGTTTAATATTCTATTCCAAGTTGTGTGTGTGCACGCGTGCGCAATCCTCACCATCATCATCAACATAGTTATTATCCACTTTTCTAAACTGTTATGGGTTAGGTTTTCTGAAGCAGTGCTTTATAGCCAGATGCCCTTCATATTGCTAGTCTTATGCTACAGATGCAACAGTACCTATTCTAAACACCAGGGTAGACAGTGTGTTTGTGCACACACACATAATTTCATGATATAACCAACATATTAGCTTTTTCTAAGGTCATACCTTAAAGTAGTCAGACTAAACCACATTCAGTAATTAAATTGTTTGTTAAATTTTCAATAATTAGATGTTTGTTAAAATTCATTAATTAAATATTTGTTAAATTTTCCTTTAGTTGTGTGTCTCAATACTTAGTGAGCTTTATCTTATGCAGCCTGCTGAGTGCAAAATGATTGGTAATTGTTAAGATTTATGATCAAAAGCATTCTAGCCATATTCACACCAGCCAATATTTTGCAAACTTTATCTCTGACTACATATATCCTACCTTATTTGATTTGAGAGATAATGTTCGTGTTTTCAAATGTGATGCTTTTACAACTTTAACTATGGAATGAACTCAAACATGATCAAAATCATTAATATAATAAAACAATGTTGTGAAGATCTATAGTAGATTTATACATCAAAATAGTAAGAAAATTTATAAAACATGGAATTTTCACCTGATAGTTAAATTATTAAAGAGAAAATGTCATTATTAATAATCTTTTTATTTTTCACCCTTAAAATTCTATAATTTGTCGCTTTTCTAAAAATCCATTATTATTTGTGTTATGGTGGCAGTGTGAGAGGAAATCTCCAGTATGTGTAACGTCTATTTTCTTTGTATTTATATCAAGGCAATCATCATCGTCATTGTTTAATGTCTGCTTTCCATACTGGTATGGGTCAAACGGTTTGACTGAGGGCTGACAAGCCAGAAGGCTGCACCAGGCTCCAATCTGATCTGGTAAAGTTTCTACAGCTGGATGCCCTTCCTAATGCCAACCTCTCCGAGAGTGTAGTGGATGCTTTTTACATACCACCGGCACAAGGGCCAGTCAAGCAGTACTGGCAGCGACTATGCTTGAATAGTGCTTTTTACATGCTACCAGCATGGGAGCCAGTCGGGCAGCACTGGCAATGATCACACTTGAATGGTGCTTTTTATGTGCCACCGGCATGGGGCCAGTCAAGCAGCACTGGCATTGACCACACACTAATGGTGCCACCGGCATGGGTGCCAATCAGGCGGTACTGTCATTGGCCACAGGTCTTTGCAAGTGCAGTTTATTGCCCAATGATTGAAGGGTACTCTTAAATGGGCCAGTTATGCTGCACTGACATAGGCCATGGTTACGGTCTCATTTGGCTTGCCAAGTCTTCTCAAGCACAGTATATCTCCAAAGGTCTCTGTCACTTGTCATCTCCATGAAGCCCAACATTCAAAGGCTGTGCTTCACCACCTCATCCCACGTTTTCCTGGGTTTACCTCTTCCACAGGTTTTCTCTACTGCTAGGTTGTGACACTTTTTCATATAGTTGTCCTCATCCATAAGCAACACATGACCATACCAGCGCAGTCGTTCTCTTGCACACCACATCTGAAGTCCAGCTTTTCTCTCAGGGTGCTTCCACTCTGTTGTGTATGCACACTGACATTACACATACAGTGAAGCATACTAGCTTCATTCCTTGCAAGCTTACGCATGTCCTCAGCAGTCATGGCCCATGTTTCGCTGCTATGTAGCATGGCTGTTTGCACACATGCGTTATACAGTCTACCTTTTACTCTGAGCGAGAGGCCCTTTGTCACCAGCAGCGGTAGGAGCTCTCTGAACTTTGCCCAGGCTATTCTTATTCTAGCAGCTACACTCTCAGAGCATCCACCCCTGCTACTGACTTGGTCACTTAGGTAATGGAAGCTATCAACTACTTGTAGTTTTTCCCCCTGGAATGTGACAGAAGCTGTTTTCTGCACATTTTCAGTGTTTATTGCCCCTGAGCATTTGCCACACACAAAAACTACCTTCCCTGTTAGCCTTCCTTTGATATTGCTGCACCTGTGTCCATAGCTTACACCAGGTACATCTTATGGAGTTTCTACCTATGCCTTTTCTACAGATCCAGCTGGGTCATCTACCTGAAGGGATTTGTGGTTTGTCTGCCTTCCTACTTATTAAGACTAAGGGCCTTCTATTCTAGACCTTGCTTCCACACCTGAAACCTCTCTAGTTCTGATAGTGACTCAGCTATTAGAGCAATCTTTTAACATCCACTTTTCCATGCTTGCATGGATCAGATGGAATCTGCTGAGGCAGATTTTCAATGGCCAGGTGCCCTTGCTATCACCTATATCTAGTCAAGCAAGGTGATATTTCCTCATGACTTCACACATTCTCCCCCAAAGACTGGAAATGAACAACCTCACTTGTATGATGGTGATGCTCATTTACAACCATCACATGATGTCAAGAGAAGGGTTCACATACATATATATAATATATACACATGATGGGCTTCTTTCGGTTTCCAGCTACCAAATCCACTCTCAGGGCTTTTGTTGACTCAAGGTACCCATGCAGTGAACCCAAAGCCACATGGTTGAGAAACAAGCTTATTAACCATGCATGCTCTGATGTATATAATCTATAAAATACTAGATTGTCTACCTCTCGAAAAATGAAATTTCAGTGTATGTGTAGAGTGTAAATTATTTTTATTGAGGGAATTGAAAGTACAAATCTTCAGTTACATTTCAGATGAAACTAGTTTGTTACCTTTGTAGATATATTCTTTCTTTTGTGTATTAACATACTACCCCATCCCCTGGACATGCTACAGATTCTCATTATAGCTTCCTATGAATTTCAGTCCTTAGTCTGAGTAAGAAAATTAACTATATATCCTTTTTACCTCTTACTTGTTTCAGTCTGTTCAGACTGTGGCCATGCTGGGGCACAACATTGGAGAATTTTAGTGAAATGAATCAACCATGGTATTTTATTAGTACTAGTAGTTATTCTGTTAATCTCTTTTGCTGAACTGCTAAGTTAAGGGATGTAAATTCACCAACACTGGTGTCAAGTAATGATGAAGGACAGACACACACACACACACACACATATATATATATTCAACAGGTTTCCGAGACTTTGGTCAGTCTGAAGCTATAGTAGAGGACACTTGTCAAGGTATCATGCAATGGGACTGAACCTGGAACTGTGTATGGTTGGAAAGCAGACTTCTTCCCACACAACCACTCCTGCATCTGTTGAAAAGTTTAGACTTGTTGAGGGTTAGATTAAGTGTCTTACAGTATCATAGTTTAGTTATTGTTACCTTATGATTTTGAATTCCAATCTCAATAATGTTAGCACTTCCATTGAAATAAACTCTACAGACTGCTCTTCTGTTTTACTGGATGTTGTAGATAATTTCTGTTACCAAAATGACATAATTAGTACTGAATATAGTAGTCATAAGCCTCAGGTCAGCTCTGATTGTGCAAATTTATGATAAAAAGTAAATTAGCCATGACCTCATATTTCATTCATTTGGACATGGTGTATCTAGGACCACACTGTTGAATGTATTCCTTTTCTAAGATGGCAGGTTGTGCTATTTTTAGCATGTTGAGCAACCACATAGAAGCTATCCCATTGACTCATGGAAGTAGCTGTTGGTATTTAACCCCAGTTGTAACATCCCTGTCTTGTTCCTAGGAGTAATGCTTCTAGGATTACATTATTTAATGCTCAGTTATTGTGAGCACACAAAATAGAATCAGAAGAATGACAAGTATACTCATTCTTAACACATTCCAGTGGATTTAAACATGCTATTCACTGCTTACTTTCTTCTTCAGGGAACAACTGTCTTTAAATTATGTGGTGACAGCACATACGATTTAGTAACATAACAAACTCTGGGTTTTCAGTATGATTGTCTCTTCAGTCATAAACTTTGTCCAGGACTCTGGATCTAAAAGAAAATGGTCGTTCTTACATATGGGATTCAGCAAGCAAAATATTTGCTGATGCATGCTTATGTCTGTCAAGCTAGTATAAAATTATTGGGAACACACAAAATGACAATCAAAACAACAATATATATGTGCACTCTTACATTCTACAAACATACTTAATGTATTCAAGCTCAAATCTGCTGGAATGTGTTGAGAACGAACATATACATTACTTTTTTAAAGATTTTAAAGCTGTCATTTGAGAAAGATTTGGTTGTGATTTCCAGCAGGTCAAAGAGCCACATAAGAACTAGCTTGTGGGGTGGTTTTATAAAGTAACAAATGAAAACGTTCAGGAAACTTACTTGTATTGGAAGCAAAAGGTTTTTCTCTCCATGTAAAAGATCCAAATGTATATCTGCATATGGAACGTGATGTGCTAGTGGTGCATGAACACTATCTAAATAATTAGTAGAGGATAGGGAAAAATGAGTTGAGCATGGATTCATTGAATGTGTAATGTTAATTTGTATGATGGAAGGGAGAGGATGCAAGTGAAATGAGAAGGCAGCAAGACATTAAAAGCACCAACACACATGGACTGATGAGTTTGAATTTTCTTTTGCCCATCTAGGAGTGGATGCGAATAAAATAAGTATTTGCTATATACTGAGGTTGATTTATTACACTGTCACAGGACATGTACTGGGACTGATTAAAATACTATTAGAAAAGTGAGTTGACAAAAACACTAATATACTTGACTGAAATTCTTATATATAGGTTTATGTGATGTATACTCTTTAAGTTCATACCCTAACTTTGTTTTTATTCCTTTTGGCTCAAAATAATTATCAGACAGGTATGTATGTTGGGATTATTTCAGTTTGTGCTATTCTTCACTCCTCTCTACTCTTTTACATTTATAGGCTTCCTTTAGATAATTAAATATGTATAATTCTATAAATTCAGTTTCTGTCTATCTTATTTAATACTGTGATTCTGATTGAAATATTGTTAATACTTTTTTTAAGACTTGTCATAGCTCTTGAATGCTGTTCTAAATAGCCCTCATCTATCATAGGCTCTATCCATTTTTTTTTCTCTCTCTCCTGTTACCTGAAAGTAGAGCTACCTATCTTGCTTCATATAAACCCTTCTCTGATATCATAGTGCTATTTTGACATTTGAATCTAGTGCTGGCAAATTTGTACGTAATGTCACAACTTCTAATTTATGACTCCACCAGGAAATGAAATCTCAAAGAAAAAAAGAGAAACCTGATCAAGTGGCCTACCATCAAATCATTCTAGTCATGATTTAAGGTAGTGGGATGTGATTTACTGTTGATTTGGTTGCTATTTGTTTTAGGTCAGGTAACAGCATAGAAGCCCTGGCAAGTGATTGTAGTATGCGTGTTAGTGAAGTTTTGTTAATGAGTCTGACCACCTTTGTTTTAATGCAGGTTATATTGCAGCCATTGGAGGTATTTAAATGGAAATTTGTTAATCAGCAAATGTATAAGCTAATTTGTATTTTTTTTCTTTTCCTCCTATCTTGAAAGTTTGTTGGTCTATAGTTTGTTCTGATACACAGAATTTTAAAACTGATTTTGTTGGAGAATAATGTCTTGTCATATGTTACATTTTATGTTTAACTAATGATATGAACAATTTGTGAATTACTAAAGTAGTTTGTTGCTATACATAATATATTATTACTTACATAATTAGCAAAGGTTTTGAGTTGAGGTTAGGGAACTGCTTTGTTGACAAAGGTACAAAATGACATGTGCAAGCACAGGCATCACTGTTTCTCAAAAACTGGTCCTTTTCAGGGGCAGAAAATATCTCAGCCCATAACATTTACTGACACTCTACAAAGCGCAGGTAAACCCCACAACAAAGTATTACTCTCATATCTGGAATGGTGTTGCTGCTGAACATCAGCCCCCTGAAACTCCCTTCCTGCTCATATCTTAGCTGTAGGTGTTTAATAGAATCAGTCTCACTGATATTGGAGAGCTTGCAAATACTCTGGTGGGTACTACCTCTTCTTCCAGCTCAGGAAATGGCTGGGGGAAAAGAAATCGCTTGATCAGGACTGACCTGAAATTAAACATTTTCTGTGATTTCTTTTTTCTTTTTTTTTTTTTGTTTCTGGGCGTTTACTGTTTTAGTGGAAGCTGCTTATAGTGTTATCAAAATAGAGTTCCCGAATATGCCTAGGATTTTGTAATTTCTCACTTTTATAAGCCAGATAGAATTTTCCTTACTATTCCCTTTATTTTCTCTTGGTCATTTTAGGATTTGCATTCATCCAAAATAGATGTAACTTTTCAGAGTTGACGTAAAATAGTAAATTAGTAAAATAATTTATTGGTGAAAGTGTTAACAAAAAAAAAAAGAAAAAAATTATTCTTCAAATCACACTTGTAGGGATTTTTACTGGTTAAGCCATAGGTATGCAATTTGATAAGAGTTTACTGGAGCTAAGTATATACAGGTTTTCTAGAGTGGTGGTGGCTGTGGTTTAAACATTAAAGCAAGTTAAGAGTTACTACAACGTATAGAACAAGTAATATTTGATGTATTTTGAATCTCGGATCACTGAAATGATTAACTTCTATGGTACACAAATACATTAAAAATATCTTGCAGCCCAAATTAATATGAATATTTAATTTTCTTATTGATTTGGATTCAATCATTGAATTGCAGTTTTCAATCAATTATGTCGACCTCAGTATCTAGTGTGGTACTCATTCTATCGTGAGCTGTTGATTTGCATCCCGGTTAGAGTTGTCTCCCTTTAGTTTTTTTTTTTTTTGACTCTTTTGTGTCTCCACTGATAATTCATTCAAAACATCAATACTTAGGTAGGACATTCGTTTTAAATATATACTGTACATTGAGTTCTTTATTGCATGGCTGGTCTTCCTAATCTCCGGATTAACACAATTTATGAGCATGAACTCATGCACCAGGTTCTGCTTAGTTTCTGTTTGCCAAAGTTCACTTGAAGGACGTTGGTCAAGCCGGTTATGATTGACACTTGCATGAAGTACTGCAGAGTGGGATCGAACACGGAACCGTGTGGCTGAAAGGCAATATTTTAAACCCCATGGCCATTCCTGTGCCAAAATTCAGTAAATAATTACAGCAATAAACCTGAATATCTTGGCGAATGTATATAAACACTGAATGTTTATATTGATAACGTGGCGAGGATGACTGTTGACTTGATTCTGACTGGTCTTTTCAAACTGTCGAATATTTAAGGATAGTAGTAAAATTCTATAGCAGCATTCTTCCCAACTTGTCCTTTCTAATCATAAAACGGTGAGCAGAAGATAATCTTAGTTGAGCATTGGTCAAGGTTGCTCAGTAACCAATAACGGACTATTTGTTGTGGTTTATTTCAACTACTTGCAGGGTGCTACGCAGTCAATACGTTCTCATTGGATTAATTTTTAACTTTACCAAGAGGCCTAAATAATATTTTGATTTTTCTGGACTGTCAATCTTACCTTTAGAATGTGAAGATGTGAAGATATTGTTTAGGAAACTCGACTCTTACAGTGAAACTTGTTCATAACACTGCACTGCAAGAACGTTAACTGCCAAAGAAATTGTATTATTCATAGCTTGTGGGTTTTCTTGACTCAGAAGTGTGAAAAATATGAGTGGGAATGATGTGGATCTGTACATTTTGAAAGTATAATATTGTAAGAACACAGGTGGTGTGGTGGAGGACTATATAAAGATTAGCACAAGAGTTCATTGTCTGAAATGATTTTGTGAAAGTTGTGATGAGAATATGTAAAATCAAGTAAATTGATGTCAGAAGTGGTGTATCTGTCAGAGTAGAATTTAAGAAGGCAGAAATCATATACATTATGACAATGGGAAGAATGCCTTATTATCAAATTATGTGTGAACTTTCTATATGATGTTTATCTGTGCTTGTTATATAATTGAAATAAATAATGTAAGGACCGAGCTGAAAAATTAGTAATTAGTTTTGTTCCTATTTTATTTGTTTTTCCTTTTTTTTTTTTCTTCTAGGTGAGAGGCCGTATGGCTGCAAGTACTGTGCCAAATCCTTTTCTCATTCCTCCAACTTGACCTCACACATCAGGTCACACACTGGAGACAAACCTTTTTCCTGCCACATCTGTAAGAAAAAGTTTACATTTGCGTCTCAACTCGGCCAGCACTTTCGCAGTCACAGTGACAACCGACCTTATACCTGCGAGACATGTCACAAGGCTTTTGCTGATCAAGGAGTACTTGCCAAACATCGGAAGAAACATGCCAACACAAGTGTTATAACCCCCTCTACAACCACAGTTAACATTTCTGATGGTACCATCACTACTACAGATGCTACCCAGCTGCAACTTCTGTGCATATGTGAGTTCTGTAAGAAGACATTTGTTGATGCTGCTTCGCTGTTGGTACACAAAAGCCAGAAACACAGCAATGTTGAGAAAGCTTACCAATGCCAGTATTGCACAGAAACTTTCAACAATGCCAACAGCCTCAATTGGCACTTGCGTAACCATACTACACTTGTCACCACTACTAACAGTACACCTACCCTTGTAACAGCTGGTGACAGCAATAAAGTAGCAGTCGCAGTTGCAGCAGCAGCAGCTGCAGCTGCAGGTGGTGCAAACAGTTCTGGCAATCCTGTAGCTGCCATAGCTGCCTTCAGCTGTGAGTATTGCCGTAAGACATTCACTCGCTCAGACAGTCTTACTGTTCACATTCGAACTCATAGCACAGGAAATGGAGCTGAAATACCAACGATTAGCTGTGACGTGTGCAATAAAACACTGCTAAACCAAAGCAACAACGCCAGACCAACCTCAACAACTACAATCCTTAATTGTCAAAGCCAGGCAGTTCCAGATGTGAAACCTATCATCAGAGTTGTGGATCAAGAAGAAAAGCCCTCAATTGAGTATATGCCAGCTATCGAAAGGAAAGTGGAGATTGTTGAACAAGCCAATAGCTATGATGGCCACAGCCAAGATGGTATGTCCATGGAGCAAAACATAAATGCTTACGCAGCTGCCATTGAGCAACAACACCAACAACAGCAAGTGACCCAAGTGGTCACCTTTGAAAATAGCAATGCCATTTTTACTCATACTGATTTACAGGTCCATTTCCCTCAAAATCATGCGACAACACAAACCTCATCAGACCAAACAGTCATATCTCAGGAAGACATTTGCTTCAAGGCATGAGTTCTGATTCAAAAATACTTCCCCTCTCACTACTGCCCATTTTTTAAAAAGCACACACACACACACATACATACATACACACACACACATACACACGCACGCACACACACACACACACACAGCACACCTCCCTGCCATTTCATATGTTTGTGGAATGAATTTGATACAATATAGAAGGATAAATTGATCACCAGCGGGACCTACCGTAAAATGTTTTCTGAAAAATTCTTTCTTATTGCTCTAACATCACTTTACCATCTTGGGGGTCTATGTCTGAGTCTGACTTGTTGTAATTTGTATTGACTCTCTTTCTTCATGCTGTTGTGTCTGACCACCACTAACTTGTTATTGTTGGGGATGTAACTATTAAACCTATCAATTTTGTCTTCAGACAGAGGCCAACATCTACCATTCTTCAGGATGTGGCCATTTCTTTCTTTCCCCATCCCCATTTTCTTTTCAGTAAGTATCGACAGACACCGCTTGCTGATGTTATTCAAGAGCAGAATGTCAGTTAACGGAAGAGAGTAGGACATCTAAATACCTCTTTGTATTTAGGCTTTTTTAAAATTTTGTTTCTCATTCTACATTCTGAATACAAGCCCTCTGCCAGTGTCAAATAAGCCCTTCATTTTCTTAGTGAGGTCAATACAATTCCAAAACAATTTAGTAGTACTACCAGTGTTGGTTCAAATGACTGTGCCCCCCTCTTCTCAACATTGGCTTGGTTGTGTCTCATAAATATTAAAAAATCAGTCAAGGATAGAATGAAGTAGTAAATGGATTGTGTGGGGTAGAGTTGTTTAGAGTATTGTGGAAATAGGATTGGTAGGGGTGGGTGTTGGGAGGCTATATTGCCAGTAGTAATCTCCAGACAAATGCATGTGTGCATGTGCATCTGGGAAGTGGAGGGGGTCAACATTCTCTCTTTGTTTTGTCCTTATATAATTTACCGATCACCACTACCTGTAAAATGATCAAGTATTTTTGAATTTCTGAGAGATGGTGAAAGAAATGTACAATAGAGCCAGCTGTGGTATTTAGTTTTGTCTCTACATTCTGAGTTCAAATCTCATTGGAGTTAACTTTTTCATCTTTTTGCAGGGATCAATAAACAAGAACCTAGTTCAAAGTCTAAATATTGATAAAGTCAACTTCGCCTTTCATTCTCATGGAATTGAAAAAAATAAGTCCAATGTGTAGTATTGTGTCAATGTAGGGAAATCCATTTTTATTCTTATTACTATAAATACCAAGGACAAACAGAGTCAGCATAAGCCATGGAAATTGTTTATTGGATACTTTGAAGAATGTAAATTTCAGTGCTTCATTGTTCAGAGGTGCAGTCAACCTGTTCTTAGCTGTGTGTGTGTGTGTGTGTTTATATATATATATATATATATATATAGATATATACATATACATACATGTGTGTGTGTGTGTATGTGTATTTATATATGCACACTGGTTAATTCTAGTTGCAAAAATTCCTTTTGCACCTCATCAAAAGGAATTATAATTATTGGCAAATGTCTTTGTTGTAACCAGTTCATTTCATTTTATCTCTAATATTTTAGGAAAGGCATGCACATCACATTTCCTTATTTCTCTACTCTTGTAAATCTGAGATTTTGTACTTATGCAAAATATGTAGAAATCTTTATTTCTAAAGAGCGGAATAGTTAAAGGAACAGAACTTCAGGCAAGACCTTAATGATACCTATTTTGATAGCACATTCTTGAGTTCAAATCCCACTGTCATTGATTTTTTTTTAATACTAGTAAAGTTCTAATAACATACTGTTAGTGAATTTAACTTACCCTTAACCTGATGCAATGTTAAGTCCTTAGCAATCTTAGTTTTGACTTTGTTTTAATTGTCATTCAAGACTACTTTACTTAGTGCAAAATATAGAAAAAAAAAATTTGAAAGATAAATTCTAAAAACATTTGGTTTTCATGCCTACATTACACATTACAAATCATCATCACTGTCATCAGTTTCGTTGTTATTATTATTATTGCAAATACAGTTAGAGTAGATGTTAAAATCTAGTGAAGTTAATATGGGATTTGTTTCTTAGTCATTGCTATTTCATTTCACTTAAATTTGTAATGCTTTAAAAAATTGAACATCATACACTCTCAATTCACCTACTCCATAAATCTGATGCTTTGGATTCAGGTAAGGCTGCCATTATTTATAATAATATTAAGTACTGTGAACTGGTTACACATTTTTTTTTTTGCCTGATTAAAAAAACTACTATTAAGTTGTTATGAATGGTGCAGTATGGCTAGAAGTGGTAGAGTACTTTTCACTTTTAAGTTCTGTTCTTTTATATTTGGGGTTCAAATCCAGCTGGAGCTTAATAAAAATAGATTCAACCTTGACCTGGAGTTGATTCAGTTGTCCACTCCCCTCCTCTATTTGTTTGTGGCCTAGTTACCAGTCTAAGAAATCCTCATTATTATTTAAAGGAACTTGGTTGGGGTAATTAGTAGATAGAACAAACTAAATACTATTTGGTATTTACTTTCATTGTTGTAGGTTCCAATATCAAATTCTGCCTGTATTGACTCTTACATTTCATCTCCCCATAAACAGAAAGGTTTATTAGTACCAATGATAAATAGATTTGGATAAATTCAATTAACTTTTCGCTCAGCACCCTATCCCCATCTCTTCTGCAAAATAGGTCTTGTACCTTGTCAAAAGAAATCATCTTTGTTTTTGTTTAATAAATATACCAATTAATCTTACAGCCATATTCACACATCACTGATTCACATGGAATTTTAATCTCCAACCAATCTTCCACATTATGTCAAGAATCCCTTCCTCTCTTGGTGGATGGAGGACATCTTCAGTTGTTCTGTTTATTTAAAACAATTTGCAAGAAGATTCCAGACAAGTTCCAATCAGTAACTGCCTAAGTAATAACTCTTTAGACTCTGCTGAACTGGTGCTGCTGCCACCACTACCATGACCACGAACAGCAACAATACTACTGCAACCACCACCACCACACCACCACACCACTAACGACAACAACACTTGAGCCATTATCTATTTGAATGAAATTTAAATAAACTGTTTGTTCATACTAATTTTGGTTCTTCATTTGCAGTATTAACTTTCAGATTCCAAATGTGTGTGTGAATATATATGACTGGATGTAGCCCTTCTAGAATGACCACAGTACTTCATGATTACATTTTACTCTAGTTTCTGTGATGCTAAGTGGAATGAAAGACCTTATCCTTGGAAGGGATGCTTGTCTATCCATCACAAGTAACCAGAAAAATTGGTCAATTGAAGGAAAGTTAAAACTCTATTTGAAAATATACTGTATTCATATACAATTAAGTGTATGTATTACATGTGCCAAATGGTTAAAACATTTGTTTTGCAATCATGTGAATCCAGATTCTGTTTCACTACATGAATCCTTGGATAAGCTTTGTAAATGAAAATGAACAGATGGAAACTAATACTCTTAGGTGGTTCTTGCTACAATTTAAAGGAGGTAGCCTTGTTACACTGTATCATGCTGATTCAACCTGAGAATTATATTAAAGCTACAAGTGTAAGTGGAATACTTAGCCACTTACATTATAGAATTCTATATTTATGTAGTTCCTTTGATCAAACAATACCTCTTTAGAATATCTGGTATTTCCTATCTTTCCACCCCTCTTCAGTATTAAGTCAAACTAAAGAAGTATTTCATATCAAAACCTAAGAAGCTGAAACTACTAAACAGCATTTAGTATGGTATTCTATCTACTAACTACCCTGACCATCTTTAAATAATGATTTCTGATTTAGACATAAGGTCAGCAATTTTTAGGTGTAGAGGGTTAGTTGCTTTAACACTGACCCCAGTACTTGACTAGTACTTTGTCTCATCTTTTCAGGGTCAATAAAATACAGTTGAACTCTGCAGGATTTGGACTCAGAACAAATATCACAAGGCGTTTTTTTTTCTGATATTGACAATTCTGCCAAAGCACTGCCCTTAATTGTTTCTAACATAGATGTGAGAGATTACATATAAGCACAATCAATTAAATCACTCCAATGTCTGTTCCGGATGTGATATAATGATTTTACAGCAGGTCGGAACCACTCTTCTGTGCTTTCCAAGTGAAAGAATTGTAACCTCTCAAATTATTAGTATTTCAGCAAATATAGTGACAGTAACTATGAGGGAGGTTTCTAGCTGTTGCTTATTTGATTTCACCTACCGTTTAAATCATTGTCCTTGCATCTGTCATTAGAACAAGGCCAGGTATTTGGGGAGGATGACTGTGACTAAATTGATTCAGTATTTGACTGGTACTTATATTTAACCCAAAAGGATGAAAGGTAAAGTTGATTTGATAGGATTTGAACTTGCTTCTTTCAACTGCCTCTTTGTAACAATGCTAGAAGGTAGATGATGTGGTTTGGTTACAAGTTCTCTCACTAATATAAAATAATTAATAGCAGGTTGGTGTATCGCTAAAAAATGGCAGAGCTTTTTATTTCTACATACCTACTTCAATACTGGAACTTCCCAATTAGTAGTATCAAGAGCTGATTATTCTACACATAAAAATGTGATTGTAAAGTCAATATACTGGATCACTGTGCACATGGTTAAAAGTATAAATCTTTAATACTGTGACCATTGTGTGATTGTCTTTCCTTGCAAGACAATTTGTCTGAATAACATAAAACTAGTACACTCCCTATTTCACAGAACAGTGTTCAGCATTAGGAAGAACAACCTGTTATAGCAGTAATTATTGCAATGAGAATGACCATCCATGCAAGCATGGAAATATGGCTGTACATAGAAAGACATGTAGGTGTTAGTTTGCATATATACATCTTGTTTTAATGTTCAGTTTTCCATGCTTTCACGTTAGATGGAGTGTAAGGCAGATTTTTCTCTTGTGACCAACATTTACTTGTTTCCAATGGGGTAATATTTCCTCATGGCCAGAAATGTTTTTGCAGAATATTGGAAATGAATGAAACTGCTTGTATGACAGTCATTTACAACTATCATACAATGTCAAGGAGACCCATATAGTCAAATTGAATATACTGTGACAAAATAAGGAGGCATACAATTTGAAAGCTTGTTTTTGATGTTCTCTCATTGATTCATAGTCAGTCTGAGCAGTAAGGGATGTGGTTAACTAGGAAGGAGTGAAAAATGTAGAAGAATATTGCAACAAAAGATAAGTGGATATTTTTTTCTCATTTCAGATATTGGATTGTGGCCATGCTGGGGCATTGCTTTCAAGGCAATTGAACAAATTGACCCCAGTACTTTTTAAGCCTCTTTTGCCAAACTGCTAAGTTACAGGGTTGTGAAGCGGGGTCAGGGGTGGTGAAACAAAAACATATGGCAGGCTTTTTCAATTTACATCTACCAAATTTACTTACAAGGTTTTGGTCAGTCTGGGGTTGTAATGGAAGACACTCACCCAAGGTGCCACACGGTGGAACTAAACCAAGAAATATGTAGTTTGGGAGCAAGTTTCTTGTCACACAGACATGCCTGCTTGTTTGTCAAAGTTACAAGAACAGCAAAATCTGATGATTTATGATTGGAAGACTGTCAGGATATACAGATAATTGTGCCTCTATGCAGTCACTTGACCTACTAGAGATAGCAGCCAAATCTCCCTCAACCCTCATTTTAAAAAAGGACATTTTGATGATTACAGCAAATGCTTTGATCTGGATCTAAGAAACATCCAGGATGTAATTAAAGGGAAAATGTCAAGTTTTAACATACTTGGTGAAAGAGCCTCAACCCCTAAATAGCAGGTCACACTCTCTTTTGGAAGGTATCATATTATCATTAGACTATACAAAGTGCCTTTTTGAATGACAAACATGAATGTCTACAAAGAGGAAGAAGATATATTGAGGGGGAATTACAGAGAGTCTAGAACTAATAGAGGAGTAATAAAGATAGTAATCATTACATAAATATCTTCAGAATAAAACATTTAGGCTTATGACAAGATGCAGGACCACCAGAGGCTGAAGCCAATATGCAAACAAATCACCATTTTTAGATTCACTTTTCTGCATGCTGGCATAGGTTTGATGAGACTTGTTAAGGAAGTATTCTATGGCTAGATACCCTTTTTGTTGCCTAGATGATATCTGACCTAAATAAAGGGAAAATGATTCTCAATGTATGTAGAAAATGGGTATGCACCAGACCAAATACTATTTAGTAGAGAGTGCCACTCCCTACACGCAAAAATATATTAAAAATACAATAGTAATGAAGAACAGTTATTAGCTTGTGATTGAATTTGGTAGGCGGAAGTTACTGCCGCATGTGTATATGTCTGTGCTTCTCCGAGGGAGAGGGATACCAGTAATAAGGTAAATAACATATTCTTTGGAGGAGGCAGAAACTGGGGAGTGAATGTGATTTAGAATTCTGGACAAGTATTATTAGACCTAAGCAAAGTATAATCTTATTTGCACCAACCAGATCTTAGAATGCCTTACAGAATATATGGAAATTTGAATGCAAAACATTTTACTGATTTGGCTATTTAAAATAATCCTTTCTATTATAGGCACAAAGATTGAAATTTTGAGGGAGGGGCTACTCACATTGACCCCCAGTACTCCAAAAGGATGAAAGGCAAAGTCAACCTCAGTGGAATTAGAATTCAGAATATAAAGACAGATGAAAAGCCACATTAGAAAATCTGCCAACTCACTGCCTTTAGCTATTTAATGACTTGAAAACATTCTCCAAGAATGTCTTATTCATGTAAAGCAAAAATAAGAGTTGACAGAGTGTAAACTATGAATACACAAATTGTCATATATTACAACTTTCTAAAGTAAACAATATGGATAACATTAAACTGAATAATATGGAGTGCCCAAATGAGTCTTAACAATAATAGAAATATTTTGTTACTTAACTACTAAAATTAGTATTAAGGTGGAAGAGGTTTTTGAGGAGAGCTCCCACTGCTGGAAAGAAGTTTCTTTCTGTGCATGTAGTAAGGATATGATCATATTCAATAGAAAATAGTTTTAAAACAGGAATGGACTAAATATCAAGTTGGATGCACAATATTATCTCTTTTCAACTAGAAAACTATAGAGCACCATGTTTACTGACTGGTATCGAAAAACAACTAAAATGGTATGGATGATACACATACTAATGATAGGAAGATTCAGGAGATAGTAATTATAGACAGAAGCAAGGTTGTGTGGTAGCAAGGTTCTCAGGTTCAGTTCCACTGCATAAACATGGGGCAAGAAGCTACAACTATAGCCTTGAATACATCAAAGTCTTGTGAGTGGATTTAGTAAGTGGAAACTAAGAAACCTGTTCTATATATGTATGTGCATGCATGTGTCTAACATATTCACTTCTCCAAATATCATGAGCTATAAGTAGTGATATTGCCAATTCCTTTTGTGAACAAATCCACTGGCTCTGTGCCTTAGCTGGTAAGGGTTAGTGACAGAAAGGGTATCTGGTTGTAAACCAGCGCCTTGGTAATATATATTTATCTAATCCCTGCAAGCATTGAAAAACAGATATAAACAGGAATAAATAATTGAAACATTGGATATCACAAATGAGATAATTGTATGTTCAAGGATAGAATAAATAAATGCTAAACCAATGATTTAAATATAGGTGATCAGAAATATAAATTCTTTTGTTGTTTTCTGTCATCTAACTGAAGCCATATTGGACCATCACTTTCAAAGGTTTTTAATCAATTATTGCAAACCCAAGTACTGATTTTATCTACTTCTATTTGTCAAACTGCTGTGTTACAGGAAATATACAGAAACATTATCAGTTACAAATAAAATGGATTGTCTACCAAATTCCACTCTCAAGTTAGTTAATCTGAGATTAAAGAGTGAAAATACTTGTCCAAGGTGCTATATAATGAGATGAAGCCCAGAACCATATGGCTGTGAAGTAAACTCTTAACCACACAACCATGTCAGTTCTTATATTTGTAGGTTTGGACTGGAAGAAGGAGCTGTACCCATGGACTGAGCAGGCCCACTGAGATTAACGTGGTTAATATTTCTTTTGAATAGTTGAAGGTGATGGCTGCAGGTATAATATGAAGTGCTTAGTGTGGGGTCTGGCAGATACAGTAGATAGCAAGACAAGGAGAGACAAGTCATTCAAGAGTGCTCAAGTGAAGTGCATTACGAAACAAGAAACACATATTTGCTGTTTGCAGAATGGCTTAATATTTATTATAATTTTACAGATGATGAATGGTAATTGTTACTACAAGTCTTCCATAAAAACTAACTGTAGAGCAGTGAAACTGGCACGTTAGGCAGAGTACCTTATGTTGTCTAGTTTGGTACTCTTCATTTATGATTTGCAGTTCCACCAAGTGTCTTATTTTTTTGTCCTTCTTGAATCAATAAATGAATGTACAAAATGATACTGTATTCCAAAATAATGCTATACAAACTGATTTTGTTTCAGAAAATGGGTCCATAAAAATCTAGACTAATCATTGCTATTGCACAGTTCTTATTACCTGAAGACTTATTTACATAAGAAATTAAAAAATATTTGTATGATACATGGTAGCTTTATCATGGATTGACAGAGAAAAACAAATTTAATGTATTAACATGTTGTTATGTATTTCTACAATAAATGCTTCTTATACAAAAACTGAAGTAGTTCAATGAAAATAGAGAACTTTTTTTTTTAACATCTCAACTTGATTGAGACATTAATTTATGACAGAAAATAAAATTTTCAAACCATCCAGATTATGTTCATATGAAAGTTAAAATCAATAAAAATTGTAATTAAAGTAGTGACTTACTATTTTTTCATTAACTTTTCTATTTCTAAATTATCAGGTAATCTTTCTGCCAACTTAAAGAAAAAGTTTTACAAAAATAAATTTCTCTTTTTACATGGGCAAAATGCTCCATAGTGTTTGAAGTCCAGTATCTTACATTTGGTGCCATAACACCTGGAAAATAATGGGGTTTTTTAATGCCAACACTAAGATCATAAGATATTGTTGCTCCTTTATAAAAGGAACACCAGAAGTAGTACACTGAATTAAAAAAATCAAGGTAGCTAGGTCAGAGATTTGACAATATAATGTTAAATCAATTTTCCCAGTTGAATATTTATAGAAATCACTGGAGACAAAGTAAATTTTTTATGATACCAATTTCTTACATACCCAAAGAATTTTAGAGAAACGGAAATGTAGTTTGTGTTTACTTAGCAATATCTTTAGTAATTGTGGCTCACAACACTTCCTCACAAAAAAACAATTATTCTATGGTTTCTTGTCTATGTTTTCTCTTTATTGAAGATAATATTATGATGTCACACAAGTTCTTCCATTTATTCCATAAATGAGTCTTCTCTGATGTGCCTCAGATATATCCCTTGTATTCATAGTTCTTGGAGTATATCTTGTAAATGGACTCAAATACATGCTTCATGCTTTGTGGAAGAATGGCATTTAGACTATTAAGCATATGGTTGTTGCAAGACATGAGTAAACAATAAAGGCTGGAGTTTAAGATGTTCTGCAAAAAAAAGGTAAAAAAGAGAAACAGAAAATTGCTTAAGTAAGAAGAATTTTGTTTCAATCATAGAAATTAGTCATATGAAAGTTATTAACTTTCAAACAAGAGATTTTTTTTTCTTTTTCATTTATACAAGAATTGGTTGGTTAGTTTTGCAAAAATTGTAAATATGTAGAAATTGTTAAGAATCAAAATTTTTTCACTTGGTCACTTATTTGCAATTAAAGAATAAAGTGGGACTTGAAATATTTTTCTGTTTCATAGAATGAGTTGAGATATTGTAAACTTAAGATTTTTACAGCTGTGACAGAGAACAGTGAAATGTAGCCCTATCTTAAACACCAATAGCATTGTTTAACAGTTACTACCAGCAGTATAACAGCTACTGCCACCATTAGCACTCAGTAATAGCCTCAGTGAGAGCTATTGCCAGCAGTATTCAATAGTACTTACTACTATCAGTACTCAATAATCACTTCTACTAGCAGTACTCAGTAATAGCTACTGTCAGCAGCATTTGTTAACAGCTATAACTATTGCAACTATAAAAATGACAGGAATACAACAGAGTATAATTGCTAAACAGTTCAGTATTTTGTAGCAAAACTACAAGTGATTGTATTGTGTCAGATATTAATCTATTTCAAACTTTTTCTGTTAATGTAGAACGAGTGAGGAAAGAATAAACATAGCTTTGCACATCTGCATATGATTTCCTTATCCATAAAATTGTTTGGTACTAATGATTGAATATGACAGTATAAACAGGTTTCTTATGTAATTAAATCAAAGGAGAATCTTACCTTTACAGTTGGTAAAAGAGTCACATTTGAATATGCAGCAATGAATTCAGCTATCACATAATTGACCACACTGTTCAGCTCTGATTTGTGGATGGACATGCTATTTATCAGTCTGTAGGTAATAAAAGAGCAGTTTAAGTTGTATTTAGGTATACAAAACAGTAACTTGTGATAGAGAAAACTCCTGAACTGTAAAATAAGAGTAAGTATATCATTATCAACATTGTTTTGTGTGCGCTTTTCCATACTGGCATGGCTTCCACGTTTTCTGAGGTAGTGTCATCTGGTTGTAGCCAGATGTTCTTCTTGTCACCCTTTTTAGTCACATGTGCAGGGACAGTGTATTTATATCTGTACCTATCTATACAGACATATATATACCATTTTTTAAAGAAAAGGTACATTATATGCCTGCATGCTGTTAGAATTAAAGACAAGGAGTTGGAATCAGAGTTGTAAAAATGTATGAAATCCAACAAGATGTCAATAGTAATGTACTAAAACTTCCAATTTCACATATGCTTATATAGTGTATGTGGTGCTGACATGTACACATCAGCCACTTGCTATATACACTGTGTGCACACAAACAGACTCAAAATATGCTGTTAGAAAACATTAAATAATGTGCCAATATGCATTTTACTTTTAATTATATACATATCATAGGGCCATTAGGGAAAAGAAACAGGTATGGAAAGACTGGAAGAACAGTAGTAGCAGGGAATTGTATCAGACTGCCAGAAGGGAAACTAGGAGACAGGTTTATTTAGCCAGACAGGAAGGAGATAACAAAAAGTTTGCCAATGTTCTGCATCATGAGGATGAAAGACTTGAAGTATTTCGTGTTGCAAAACTGTGTGTGAGAGAGAATCGTGATGTCATAGGTGAGAAATGTGTCTGCATGGATGATAGCTCACTTGCATTTAACGAAGTTGCAAGAAGAGAGACTTAGAGATGCCACTATGGGACGTTGCTAAATGAAGAGAATGAATGGGAGAAAGATAGTCTGCCAAATGTTGACCCAACAGAGGGACCAGCTATCCGAATTGACAGTACCTTGGTAGATAAGGCAATTAATGGTATGAAGACAGGGAAAGTCCCTGGCCAATCGAGAATCACTGCAGAGATGCTTAAAATATCTGGCGGTGTTGGCTATAGTCTAGTCAACCAGGTGATACATGGAGTCATACTCAATGAATGGTGTAGGAGCACCATAACTGCTACAAAGATAAAGGTGACACATTAGATACAAATAATTATGGAGGTGTCAAGTTGTCAGATCAGGTAATGAAAGTCACAGAGAGGGTCATAGCACGACTAATTCGGTAGAGAGTCAGTCTAGATGAGATGCAGTTTGGATTTGTGCCAGGGAAAAGCACCACTGATGCTATATTTCTGGTAAGACAGCTGCAGGAGAAATACCTAGCCAAAGATAAACCTCTGTGCCTGGCTTTCGTTGACATGGAGAAAGCCTTTGACAGGGTTCCCCGATCCCTTATCTGGTGGTCAATGAGGAAACTAGGGATAGATGAATGGTTAGTGAGAGCTGTACAAGCCATGTACAGGGATGCTGTCAGTAAAGTAAGGGTTGCCCTGTTTGATCTGTAGAAAAGGCGTAGGTAGAAACCCCATAAGGTGTACCCAGTTTAAGCTATGGACACATAAGAGGTGCAGCAATATCAAAGGAAGGCTAACAGGGAAGATAATTTTTGTGTGTGGCAAATGCTCAGGAGCAATAAACACTGAAAATGTGCAGAGAACAGCTTTCGTCACATTCCAGGGGAAAAAACTACAAGTAGTTGATAGCTTCCATTACCTAGGTGACCAAGTTAGTAGCAGGGGTGGGTGCACTGAAAGTGTAGCTGCTAGAACAAGAATGGCCTGGGCAAAGTTGAGAGAGCTCCTACCTCTGCTGGTGACAAAGGGCCTCTCGCTCAGAGTAAAAGGTAGACTTATGACGCATGTGTGCAAACAGCCATACTACATGGTAGTGAAACATGGGCCGCAACTGATGAGGACATGCGCAAGCTTGCAAGGAATGAAGCCAGTATACTCTGCTGGATGTGTAATGTCAGTGTGCATACACAACAGAGTGTAAGCACCCTGAGAGAAAAGTTGGACTTAAGAAGCATCAGATGTGGTGTGCAAGAGAGTCGACTGTGCTGGAATAGTCATTTGTTGCACATGGATGAAAACAGCTGTGTGAAAAAGTGTCACACCCTAGCAGTTGAGGGAACCTGTGGAAGAGGTAGACCCAGGAAGACCTGGGATGAGGTTGCCTCACCGAGGCAATGACAAGTGAGCAAGACCTTTGGAGATATGCTGTGCTTGAGAAGACCCGGTAAGCCAAGTGAGACTGTAACCATGGCCTATGTCAGTGCTGTATAACCAGCCCATTTAAGAGTACCCTTCAATCATTGGACAATAAACTATGCTTGTGAAGACCCGTTGCGGCAAGTGAAATCGTTGTCGTGGCCTGATTGGCACCTGTGCCAGTGGAACATTAAAGACACCATTCAAGTGTGGTTGTTGCCAGTGCCACTGGACTGGCTGCTGTGCAGGTGGCATGTAAAAAGCACCATTTGAGCATGGCCAATGCCAGTACCACCTGACTGGCCCTTGTGCCGGTGGCACGTAAAAAGCACCCACTACACTCTCGGAGTGGTTGGTGTTAGGAAGGGCATCCCGCTGTAGAAACTTTGCCAGATCAGATTGGGGCTCGGTGCAGCCTTCTGTCTCACCATCCAAACCATCAAACCCATGCTAGCATGGAAAGCAGACATTAAATGATGATAATCATGATCATCATCTTTTGTTATAAACAGCATCTACATTTTGCCATGTATGTGTGAATCTGCAGTGTTTGTCTTTGTGCAGCAATACTGATATTGTATCAGTTTCAAAAGACACTACATTTACAGAATTTTTTACTTTGCAAAGACAACACCTTGACTTGAACACTGCTTTATCATACACCTGGAACAAAACAAAATGGTCAAGAAGGAAAAAAGGTGTTCTTGTTGAAGGTTGTAAACATGTCTAATTTCATTATAATTTGGGAAGTCTCTATAGGTGCAGGCATGGCTAAGTGGTAAGAAGCTTGCTTCCCAACCACATGGTACTGGGTTCAGTCCCACTGTATGGCACCTTGGACAAGTGTCTTCTACTATAGCTTTGGGCTTACCAAAATCCCCGTAACTTAGCAGTTTGGCAAAAGAGACCAACAGAATAAGTACTAGGCTTAAAAAATAAGTGCTGGGGACTATTCATTGGACTAAGAATTCAAGATGGTGCCCCAGCATGGATGTGGTCTAATGATTGAAACAAATAAAAGATATAGAAATAATACATTTCTAAATCTCTCAGAGAGATTTATACAGTAGTAACATGATAAAATGGTGGTATGTTGTCAACTTATTGTGACAGTCCCATGAAAGGGAAGAATACTACTGCTATTTAGCCCTAGGAAGCACCACTTCCTGTCGGCCTTGACACATTTCCTGTGTCCTTATGTTTACAAAGGGGGAGATAAGCACCTCCACCCAGCAAAGCCAGCATCCAGAGACTAGTTTCTGAGTCATTGCTTGTCATCAGTCTGGAGTAGCATGGCTTGCTAGCTGTCGATGCCTATCTGCCTCTGTAAACATAAAAAAATAAAAGATACTCTTCATATAAGTCAGGAAAGTTTCTACTTAACAATGCTCTTACATGAAAAACTCAGCTTTGAGCAGTGGATAGTCACATTTGTGCTACATACAGAGAAATAGGTTTTCCGTGAGGCTTGATACAAAATGGTGATCAGTGGGGAGTAGCAGCTTCACAGTCACATTTAAGACAGTGAAGCCTCTTTACAGTTCTATTATTGGACTTAGAAGTGAAATAACTCTTGAAGAACATCATTCACATTTTTTTTATATCCATAGTCTTTTGCTTTTGTCTCATGAAATGCAGCTCTGTTATTTCTGCCCAGTGAGCTGTGTTCTGCTCCCGCTAATAGAAGAAAGCTGGTAACACGAATAAGAGTTATTACTTAGATTTATTTACTTACCTTGACAATAAATTAGCACAGTTACATATTGCTTTTTCTGCAGATTTATTGTTGCTTAATTTATCTTGGGTTCCTTCACCAACCACAGCAACTATCAAACGTTAGACAGGTCAAGGAGAAAAAACGGACTAACACCAAGAAAGATTCAGTCTCAAAAATATAAAAATGATTAACATAATGCTTCATTAGACTAAAGATTCAATTGTTTTGCCATCTCTAACCTAAAGTGTATCCTAATTTTCTATTATAAAACAAAAGAAAATGAAAATATTCACTTTCCTTAAACAGCTACTAAGCTTATCAGATGAACTGTATATAGTAATTTAGCTTCATTCCTTTACAGCCTCTGCACATTGTTTTTGGCTCTTAGCTCTTGTGGAAGGTGCGAGCAATAGAATAAGAAAAAAATACCTTCTGCATAATAATGCCAAATTTTTTCGTCTTAAATAAAATTAATAAAATTTACATGATATATGATGTCCAAAATATCTTATGAAATACATCATCTACAAAAAGTTAATCTAAAAATAAATCTTGAAATACTAGTTTGCTTAAAGTACTCATTGAAATATAAATTTGTAACACTGTTCTTGTGTAGTGACCATCACTTTTGTTTAGGGGGCATCTATACTAAGATGGTTGACCTGGCATTTCTGCACAACATTATACCATCATCATTTTACAGCTGCTTTTTCATGCTTGCATAGGTTAGAGACGTCTTCTCTTGCACAGTGTCTCACCATCCTTTGTCATCTTTGTGAGGTTCAGCTTCTTGAGATCAGCTTTCCTGTCTCAAATTAGAGCTTGTATTTTTTAATATCAATTGCATAAAAAATACCTAGAAAAGGATATGTTTTACTATTCCAATGAAACTTGGAAGTGTCAGCAAGATGACATCTGTGTATTCTGTGAGCAGAATGTTCAAGACATCATAGAGAGCTTGGAAAACAGCCTCAAAGGTAGCTGCATCAAGGTTTGAAAGAGGCACGAATTGGCAACCAAATATAATGTGTAAAGCTGTCTGGGGTGGTATGTTTTTCTGAAAGGAAACAAAGCAATGTTGTTAGATAAAAATTGATTACTTTAACACTGATTTTGTAGGGAAGGAATGCATTTTTCTTTGTGGGAACAATTTGTTGCAATTATGCAAAAGTGTTGTAAGTCCAAAACGTTGCTTTTTCAGAAAACGAAAAAATAGTTTCTCCATTCCATTTCTTTTTATATTAGCAACAGTTTGACCTTAATACTTTGTTGGGTGCATAAAATCTTAACTCCATGCATGTATGATATTTTCAGTTAGAAATATTTTTGCAAAACTGTTGTATGTGAGGCTTACTACACTTTTGAAAAATTCTAAACTTTTGTACTACACTTTGACAATTTTCATCTGAAGCAGCTGGAGATACACTAGCTTGACCAAAAGAACTGGCTATTGCAAGCAAAATTAAATATTGAAAAAGATGCATTTGGACATATGACAGTTTACCATAATTGCAACAAATTGTTTTTAATAACCCTTCTTACCATTAACCATTTTGTAAAGTAAGGATTGGAATCAGTTTCTTATTTTCATCCTGTCTGATAAAGTAAGTAGAGTTAAGAGCATTTCTCAAGAACACAATGCAATGGTTGTTGTTGATAGTCATAAGTTGGCCTTGGCTAAACGGGTATTCTGTCTGTGGCTCCAAAATTCTGTCAGTCTAGCACTGCATTGTTTGTTTGTTTGTTGTTATTACATAAGTGATCAAAGTGTTCCAGCTGTGGCCAGTCTGTTTTATTTTCAGACATTTTAGACTACATTATCCAATGTGTCCTTCCATTACTGAAACTGGTTTCTGACGAATTTTATTCAAACTTGATTCTAAATAGATGCCAAAATATTTAAGAGGACCCTACCAGACGACCCAACTGAGGAAGATTATATTTACTGGAAACAGATGCTACACATCTACATAGCAAAAGCAAAAGTTCTACATGAATCTAAACTGGAGGTACTCTTAGTCCTCTGCAGAGCAAGGACCTACCCCATTGTTGAAGAATCTAAAACCTTCAAGGCAGCAATATAACGCCTGAACTCAACGTTCATAAAGAAAGGTTCAAACATAATGATGTGCCATAAGCTACTAACTTGAAAACAAAAGAAAACGAGTCTATAGAAGAATTTATGTCAAGCCTTCAGGTGCTGGCCAAGAAGTGTAAAATCCACGCCCTAACGGCAGACCATTACCAAGAAATTCTAATTGGTAATGCCTTTATGGTTGGGCATCAATCAGACAAGGATTTCTTGAGTCATCAGATGACAGCTTAGAAACACTATAAGCTTGCTCAAACCATCGAGGTGATCATTGAAGATACTCGCAACTTATTGCAAGTCTCAGCTGGTATCAATCAACCACCCTATCTTGCAGCTGCCAAATCAGCATGCTTTTGGTGCAGTGGAGACATCCATAAAAAAAAATCAATGCCCGGCAAGAAACTCCAGTTGCAAAAGGTGTCAGAAGAAAGGCCATTGAGAGAAAGTCTGCCTCTCAAAAAAGCCCCCAAGAAACAAACAAAACTTACCTAAAACAACAGCTACCACAGAGCCCGAGAGTGACTTGGAGGAAAACAGTGATGGGACCTTATCCATCATTTTAGCAGTAACAAATAGTACAGGACAGCTGGTACCCGTTAAAATTAAGGACAACAATACACAAGCCCTTCTTGACACAGGTTCTGACAGGAAATTTATAGAAGCAAATCTTCTTGCAGTCTGGGGATTACAATATGATCATACCTGGAAGTTAAAGGCAAATTCAGCAGCAAACTACAACTGGGAAATAATGCATATAATGCTAATTTCCTTGTGGCCAACCACCTTGTAGCTCTGGTCATCATCGGAATTAATATCCTCAGTCAACACTCGGTAGTAACAATTGACTTCAAGGTTATGCTCAAACCTGTGTCATTCTGCATGTCCATGTCAAGCCTCAAATGCACCATGTACAAACTACTTCCTGGCATTAAGACCTCTAAGTTCAAACCAATTACAACTTCAAGACACAGTCCTAGAGATGCAGAGTTTATTAAGCACAAAATAGACAGGTTACTTTCAGAGGACATAATTCAGGAAAGCCTTCTTTGAACTGGTTTATGACAGTGTGACTTAAAAGAAGTTTGGTTGCTATCTCTAGATGTAGATTTAGAGAACTAATACCAAGACATGCCATAATTGAATATATAGCATTGTAAAATAGCACCATGCAGTCAACTCTAATATATGGAACCATTAAGCGATACAGAGAAAGAGATTATTAGCCAAATCTCTCTCAGTACACTTCTTAATCTTTTTGAAATGAAGGGCTACATTTTTTTAACTTAAATTCTTAGGAGTGCACAACCCATGATTGATGGCCACAACTTAGACACAGATTAAATGATTCAACTTGGACTGCAATGACCAGACATGTTACTATCATCATACTTATATATTCCAGTAACATGATCTGCTATTTGTGCTGAAGGTTTAATGAAACAGAGTCGGTTGGAATAACTTAATTACATCAACAACAGTTCTAATTTGATAAAATTAACCATATGACACTCTTCCCAACTCCTGTATCCACAATAGCCATGATTTCTGAACGTTTCATATCCACTGTTACCTTTGGATCTGAACTTCATCCTTCCATTTGGTTTCTACTCTACAGTACCACCTAGAAGAGAAGATTACACAATCCGAAAGCATAAGGTACCCTCATTAAGAATAGCTTCTTTTGTAATGGCACTTTCAAATGCAATGTTCACAGTCTTCGCGAGGAAGATAGCAACTGTCATGATATAATCAACGTTTAATAAACAGCACAACTTACCTTCAACATTTTCACTTCCAAGTGAAGCAGTGGTATGTATATTTTAGTCATCTTGTCCATATTACAATGCCATTGTAGCTGCTGGAACATCAACTGTGTCGAGTTCAATATCTACAAACAGAAACTGAAGTCTGAGGGAAAAATAGCAATAGCAAAAGGAATAAATGGCATCTTTTGAACAGACAAAAAAAAAACTCACATTTTTTGTCTGAAAGCAAGAGATAGCATAATCAACTGGATTACCTTTCATAATTTACATGGATATTATTTTAATTAATGTTGCAAGAATGAAAGTAAACTCAACATTATTGGAATTTGAACTTGGAACTGTAAAAATCCAAACTATACACCAAAAGAAGGATCAAGGCTGTCACTGTTCCATCCATGATCCTCCCTCTTTTAATAATGTATTTTCTGAGGGAGAAAAAAGTTAATTTTATAGTTGATCAGCCTTTTCATTATAATATAATATATAACGATATAATATAAGATACTATGTGTTTCAATTAAATTTGAAAATGAAAAAGTCAAAGAGATTCAATAAAACTTAGTCGTTTATTGGTATATTAAACTGGTGTTTGAAACATGGGTGTTGAATCAAAGAACATAAGACAGTCTGAAGCAAGATGGTACCAAAAGTGTCACATCAATTGCTAAAAAGCTAAGTGATGGTTTGGCAGAATTTTAAAGCCTCAGATAAAATGTCTTGCAGTATTCAGTCACAGCACATCATGTTCTGAGTTCAAATCCCACTGAAAATCTACTTAGCAGGTCATCCTTCTAGGAGAAATAAATTAAACTACCAATCAAATATTGGTGTTGATTAATCAATTGATTATACTCTGCCTGAGAAATATGTGACTTCATGTCAATTTAGAAACTGACCACTTATACAGTGGTCATACTTATTACTGTGGTGAGCTGTACATCTCATGGTATCTGTTTACAGCTAAGTTGAATGGGCCACAGAATGCTAAGTATCACAGTGACAGAGACAGTGCCAAAATAAGAAGACTACACTTTTTGAGCAGCCCACTCAAAAGTTATGGTTATACCAGTGAAACTATATCAAGCAGATATGTAATGTCGTTATAGCAACAAAATTAGACAGGTACAAAACCATACATCTGCAGTGGAGAGACAGTTGACCACATTGATCCTATATGAATGGTACTTGTTTTAACAACTAGAAAGTTTCTATGCGTTGTTAGTCTTTTGACATACCAGCCAAGTTCCCCTGAAATTATATCTTATTATCTTTTAACAAAAAAAAAATCCTATTATCTTTAACAAAAAAAAAAGACATATTAGATAATGTAATCCTAGACACTCCAAAAAGAGGATAAAATGGTGATGGCCTTTAATCATACATCTGCTTAATCAAAGTTGTCCAACAGTTTTTTGTGTTAGAGTGTTTGTGTGTGCACACTTGATTTAATACTTTACCATTTCCCACTCCTGGTCAGAGTACTTACAGTTTTTTGAAGCTGAGCATTTTCATCAAATACATTTTTCTCCAGTAGAACCTGAAACACTTCAGTTGCAGTGGTGATTTCAGTAAAGTTGTTCAATCCAACATCAGTTTTCTAGGAATAGTTAAAAAAAAAAAGCATTTTCATTATATGAAGCAGATATAGTTAAATGGTTCATTAGGTCTGTATGTGTGTGTATACACACACATCTGCCTTTTCCTGCTGGCATGGGTTGGACAGGACTTTTAAAGTCAGTTTTTTATGGTTAGATGCCATCCTGAGACCAACCCTTTTTAGAACATGCAGCGATATTGTGTACCTACTCCAAAAAACAGTGGCTAACAATGATTACATATATCTGATGAGATGGGCGTGTCCTATACACCTACAAAACTTTAAGTCATATGGAACTCAGTCAAACTTATTAAATACATGTAACTCTAACCAAATGTATTGAGTACTTTCTTTCATTTGTTCACTCACTCATGTAATTATATATATATATATATTATTTAGGAACTAAACCCTTACACCCACTGCATAGTTTCAGAGTAAATTTTAATGCAAGTAATATTAATGAGCCAAGAGAAAACAAGAACTACACCATTTTTCTCTCAGTATGAGCCCTGCAATATTTCTTAGCCTGATTACAATCTCGCAAAGAGGAGATATTAGATAAACTGGGTTTAGATTCCTAAATAATAAAAAAGGATAATCAGCTTGAATAGCTTAGCTAATAGGTAAGCTAAATCCACAATGACCTAAACAACAATAACATCATCATCTTAGGACTGTATCCACTATTGTAGCATAGTTTGGGCTACAGAAACCAGTGTATGGGAAAAGAATGTATGCCAAATGAATTCCATACTGTTTGCATTTCTTGTCTTAGATAACCTGAAGGTCAGAAATCCAAAAATCCACGAGTATGAAACAATATTTGTACTCCAAATGTCTCAGTGAATAAGTAGGATTATAGCTACATTACTACAAGTTATCATGTTTAGATGAAAGATTGTTATGTGGCGAAAGAAGATTTGAAGTTGCTGAGTTTCATGAAGGGGATGTCTATGGAATGCCTTTAATCATAAGTCAACTCATTTAGGGTTAACCTGAGTCTAAAAACAAAAAGTAACACAAAGTAATACTTACTAAACACAATGCCAAATTCTCAAGGTGTATATGTTGTTCTTCACAACTCATTGCAGATATGAGAGACAACATTGTTGATTTCACTGCTATATAAAGAGACTGTATGCAATTTTGTCTTGAGTAGAACTGTAGCTGACTACCATTTGTTATTGTTGATGAAGGAGCACACAGAGATGCTAACTGAAGACCAGAGAAGCTTGATAGTAAACTAAAGGCTACTGCTGTATTCAAACTGCTCTCAACTGATGCAGCTGATGACGACTGAGTTTTTTGAGTAACAGTAGAAGAGGTCAACAAGAAACTGAGAAGGTCTTTAAGACAATTCCAGAGATTGGAATGTTCTTCTGGAGAGATTACAGCCGATGCGTGATTCAAAGAAAACTTGAAAAATTGCACTGAAAGCAACAAACTGGTAAAGTTTTCCTGGAAAAGGGAGAAAACAAAAAATAAAATATAAAAAAAGAACAGTTAAAATAAAATTGTTAGGATGAAAATTTTAATCAATTGTTCTATTATTAAGGTTTACATTTTATCACATAAATTATTCTTGTTAATGTAGAAACAGTAGCTAAAATAACTGGTGGTTACATATTACCTGTGTTTGAAATAATATCCTTTAAGAAATCAAAAATTTTCCTTTGAAATTAAGATTAAAAGTAATTGCACAAGACTTATTTTCAAATAATGAATAAATTTCAATATTTTTGTCATTTGTTTGGCAAGTGATTTGTTCTGAAATTGTATATTTAAACAAACATTGCTGTATTTTGGTAGGGTCATATCATGTTTATTGAACTCAAGCATTATTGTTATTTATAAGAGAGATAGTCAGGAAGTGACAATGTCAAGCTAATAAATATTGAAACACACCGATGTTAGCAATTACAAAAAGTGAATAGCAGTAATACGAGGGTTGGCTGAAAAATTCATCTGTTTGGTCAAAAAAAAGTCATCAACAATAGGTGCAGGAGTGGTTGTGCAGTAAGAAGCTTGCTTCCCAATCACATGGTTCTAGGTTCAGTCCCACTGCATGACACCTTGGGCAAATAAATATCTTCTACTATAGCCTCGGGCTGACCAAAGCCTTGAGTGGATTTGATAAACAGAAACTGAAAAAATCTTGTCATATATATATGTGTGTGTGTGTGTGTGTGTGTGTGTGTTTATGTCCTTGTAACTTAGTCATTCAGCAAAAGAGACTGACAAAATAAGTTCCAGGTTTAAAAAAGTACTGGGGTCGATTCATTCAACTAAAATTTTTGAAGGCAGCGCCCCAGCATGACTGCAGTCTAATGACTGAAACAAGTAAAAGAATAAAAGAACAACAGATATGATGTTATTATCACTGTGATACTGGTTCCCAGGCAAGTGTTTTTTCATGGTGGGGAGCAGATGATAGTCAGATGGGGCCAAATCAGAAGAAGAGGGAAGGCAATCAGCCAGTTCCAACACAATCACACACAGCAGCCATTGAAAGCAAGGACTTGTGTGCTGGAGCATTGTCCTGGTGAAACAAGACCCCTTTTGTCAGTTTTCCTGGGTGTTTGGTCCTAATAGGCTTTCATAACTGTCTCAGCAAGTTGGCTTAGTACTCTCTATTGATGGTGTGACCCTTTTCAAGATTGTCAGTAAAAACAATGCCTTTTGCATCCCAAAAAACTGAGGCCATCACCATCTCTGCAGGTGAAATGACCTTGGTCTTCTTTGGAGCAGGGGAGGAGAGGTGTTCTCATTGCATGGATTGCCTTTTGTCTCTGGCTCAAAGTGATGAAGCTAACACCCATCTTGGGTTAGGAAATGTTCAAAGAAACCAGTTGATCTGCCTCAAACAACTGCAGATTTTCCCATGATATGATTAGCCTGGTGCGCGTTTGATCAGGTATCAGAAGACATTGCATTCACTGAACACTTTTGACATGCCAAATTCCTTGTGCAGTATATTATCAACTCTTATGGAATATGCTAATAGCATTGGCTATTTGATTTATCACCATGTGGTGAACATGACCAATGTCTTCTTTGATGGTGGCAATTGCAGAATATCCAGACCTTGGGTTTTCTTCAAGACTCTCCCATCCCCTTTTAAATTCAGATGCCTATTTTTGCACTGTTGATAAAGCTGGAGTGTCATCCCCTAATGTAGCGACCACAGCAGCATGAATGTCCTTGGGGACTAAACCCTTTTTCTGCAGGTACTTGATAACGTCACAATGCCAAATTTTGTCCATTTGCAAGAGAAATCACTACTGGTTACTTTTGAAGTGTTCTTTGAACAGTCAGATACCAGTTTATCAACCCTTGAAATACCAGTTTATCGACCCTCGAAATAATGTGTATTTAAATACACACTATTATCATCATTACTTTTATTAGAGTTAATTTGACTCTTTCAAAAAGAAAAACATCTTTAAAAAATCCTTCCTAACCACATGATTCTAGGTTCAGTTCCACTGCATGGGCAAATGTCTTCTACAATAGCCTCAGGCCAACCAAAGCTATGTGAGTTGATTTTGTAGACAGAAGCTGAAAAATAAGTAGTGGGGTCAATTTGTTCAACTAAAGACTTCAAGGCAATGTTCCAGCATGGCCACAGTCCAATGACTGAAACAAGTAAAAGGTAAAGTATTAATTACAAACCATTTTGGAGATGTTGTTTAGACAACAGACTGTCAATCTGGGGTTGTGTTTGTTACTTAAAGCCTTCTGTCCATTTGAAGTATTCTTCCGGGACTCCAAGAGAGAAGTGTACACAGCAAGTACGCAGTCTGCTACTTCAGAATCAATGGAATTGATCATTTCTAGGACAACATCAGAAAACATTTCCATATATTTTGTTGCTATGGCATGAGTGTCTTCTGATAATGTTTTCTGTTGTAATACCTGTGACATGAAAGAATAGTTTAAGTTAATTTTATTCACAGTAAAGTAGCTAGTGATAGGTTGGCATACCAAAAATGATATGAAACATATAACAACACAGTTGACCGACTTTTCTCTGTTGTGGTGTGTGCTATGACTGCAGTGAGTGGTGAGATGTATCCAATCCATGCCAGCATGGAAAAACAGTTACTACAATGATAATGATGATGAATATAGAGGTAAAATGACTGAGAGGATAAATTATTAGTTTAGCAGTCTATAGTTTCTAGGTTCATATCTATCACATCTATCAAAGGAATTCATTTGTATGTACCTATTGGTCTTTCTCTCACTCTCATGTATATACACACATTTACATTATATGTATATATCATCATCATTTGACATCAATATCACTTCCTTTAACACACACTAGGTTTTGCTCAGGATAAATATCCTTAATAAACCAAACTCACCATATCATTATCTGTTGTGTCCATACACATATGACACAATCAAGAAAATGGACAAGAGATCATTAAGAATTCAATAATTGAGAGGTGTGTAAAATCTAATAGCTGAAGAATTTGCCTTTCATCTGTTAAAAAAAAAAAATGGTGTGTTTCACAGGCCAAAGGAATTTACTTGTCAAGAGCCCAAAAGACAACACAACTTTCCTCCTCTTATCCTCATTCCCAGGTGGAAAACAAGGAACATGGATCAAACTGTTAGATCAATGGTTCTCAAACAGTCTGCTACAAGACATATAGCAGTGCACTGAATGAGTATCTAAGTATGCTGCAAAAGATATTGAGGTGTACTACAAGGACTATCTAAGAGCACTGCTTTTATAAGTATATACATCCTTAACAACAAATCCTCACAATCAATGAGTGTCTTTTACATTAATGTAAGGCCTGCCTTGTATTAATGCAGGAAACTATAATATAAATGAACACAACCCATTTCTGTCAACAAATAAGGTTCCTATGTTAAGCTAAACCCCTATCTATGTCAATGTTTAACAAACTAAACCAAACAACCATCAATAACATCCACATTTAGAACAGGCAATAAGGGAGCCTATGTCTTGCTTGAATTAATAGAATAACAGCTAAATCTCTCTTAAATCACAAGCTACCATCTTTAAAAAAAGGAGGGGCAGTGTACTCTGATGAATTATGTCTGAAAATAAACGATTATGATTTTAATACCTTTCATCAAAGATTTGCTTGATAGAGCTGACTTGGGTGCTAAACAACAGTTAACAGACATGCAACATGTATGTGATCTCTGGCTCTGCCTCTCTCTTTCTCTCTCCCTCTCACACACACACAAATAGTACACATACATGCATCGTAAATGATGACAATACAAAACCATCAGACCTTGCCAAGTTCCTCAATAAATTTGGATGCAAAAAGAAACTTGAGTGAGTACTTCTTTTGAATATATTCCATGGAATGTGACCTTTTGGAAATCCGATCTTTAGCCTTCTGGAGATATTTGAATAACTGTTAAGAAAAAGAAGAAACATAAGCCTTTATAGGTTCTCCTGTTTATTGTCATTTGTTGAATTAGTACGGCATCAGACAACAGTGTAATATTAGTTATATTTATGTTTTAGGTTCAAATTCATTTGGGAACAACTGTTCACTTAGTCATGTCAATTTCGTCAATGTCACCCACCTTCATAAAATATACTGAAGGGCAACACCTCTCTACCTTCACCTTCTTCAATTCTTCAAGTGATACTTGAAGTTGGTGAGAATACAGTCCAAGATGAAAAGTTCTACCCTTAAACCTTTCAACAATATTCAATGGCCTTCACCATAGCTACAAGACAGAGGAAGACAATTTATACTTCCTTGCTGAAAGAAGACAGTGAATCCATTGTAACAATAAACTTGTGTGATAACCAAGTTTATCTTGCACATAATGAGTGCTGCTCAAGATAAACCCACAAATCAGCAGTGCATGGACACTGAACACTTTCATTACCTTGCATGCACCTCAGACAACAATCATGCTTGTATGTATTCCACACAAGGAAAACCCACTTACTATAGCAGTCCCAGGCCAAGAACTTCTAGAAATTCTACACAATCCCTGACCTGAAACTTTTCCAGAAGAAATTACTTGGACAGTTCTCAATGATGCTATCATTCCTCATACCCTCCACTAACCCTTATTAGAATGCAAACATTGAGGTTTTCATCAGCTGCATTGTTCTCTTTTATAGTGCAGTGAATACGTGGTAACATTCCAAATGTTAAATGCTTGGCCTTACTTGGCATTTTGTATCTCAATCAAAAAAGTGAGCTACACAAAGACATGTTGCACAAACAGCGACCACATTTGTTCATCATCATTGTCCAGAAATTTCTCCAGATACGTCAGCCCCAGCATGTGCCTGGTTATTACCAGCCAAGGCATCCTAAGACACTTTTCGAGCAATTGTAGCAGTAGATGGATCTTCTAACCAGTGGAACTTGTCTCTTCAACAAGAACATGGATGCATGCATGGTTGTTTAAGAATTTATAGTCCCACATTTGTTATACTGCATGACACTTTGGGCAAGTATCTTCTACAATAGCCTTTATGGTTGACCAATACTTCATGAGTGGAATTTGGAAGGTGAAAGCTGCATAGGACCTGTTTTGTGCGTGTGTGCATGCCTGTTATCTGCTGACACTGTAGGTAGTACTTTTAATACACAACTCTAAGAAATCTGAAGTTCCTTAACGATTTCAGATTGACTTAATTTTACACATCTCAGTTATTCTGCACATGTTTTTTTTTTCATGTTATCGGATGTTTAACATATTGCATTACACCACACCAAAATGCTGTGCACTTTGTCCATTACATGTATTTGAAACTTGGAACAGGACAATTTGATCTGAGTCTTGTAAGTTTCATTATGATTGCATATAGATCTTTACATCTGTTTTTCTATGCCCACCTCAGTTAGATGCTTACATATTACATCAAGGTATTGTTTTTAGAGCCAGATGCCCTTCCTCTTGCTAACCCATACCTATCTTTCAAGTAATGGCTCTCTTATTCTACACATCTTTGAAAGTCTACAGCCAGCAAACAATTTGCTGACAGGGAAATGGTAACAAGCAAATAGCTCAGCACTTTTAGATGCAAAGCACACAGAATGTAGATGTAACCCTTTAAACACACACACACATGTATATATAATGGGCTTTGTATAGTTTCTGCAACAAAATTCACTCACAAAGCATTGGTCAGCCCAAGCCTATAGTAGTAAGCACTTGCCCAAGAGGTGCACTGCAATGGGAATGAACCCAAAGCCATGTGGTTACAAAGCAAACTTCCTAACACAGTCATGTCTGCACCAAAACATATAAATGCATATACACACATGCATGCATACATGTGTGTGTGAGAGCGCATCTATATATGTACATGTATTTCTGTATAGGGATTTACATCCTGCAGGCTTTGCATGAAGAAGCACCGAGCTACAATTTGTTGTCATTTCCCTATCAATAAATCATCCATTGGTTCTGTGCTATCAAAGATGTGTGGAATAAGAGATCCATAACTTTGTGTGTGTGTGTGTGTCATTATTTTTCCATATATCAATCATCATCATCATCATCATCGTTTAACGTCCGCTTTCCATGCTAGCATGGGTTGGACGATTTGACTGAGGACTGGTGAAACCGGATGGCAACACCAGGCTCCAGTCTGATTTGGCAGAGTTTCTACAGCTGGATGCCCTTCCTAACGCCAACCACTCAGAGAGTGTAGTGGGTGCTTTTACGTGTCACCCGCACGAAAACGGCCACGCTCGAAATGGTGTCTTTTATGTGCCACCCGCACAAGCCAGTCCAGGGGCACTGGCAACGATCTCGCTCGAAAATCCTACAGGAGCCAGTCAGGCGGTACTGGCAACGGCCACGCTCAAAATGGTGCATCTCATGTGCCACCCGCACAAGAACCAGTCCAGGGGCACTGGCAACGATCTTACTTGGCTTGCCGGGTCTTCTCACGCACAGCCCATTTCCAAAGGTCTCGGTCCGTAGTCATCGCCTCGGTGAGGCCCAATGTACGAAGGTCTTGCCTCACCACCTCAGCCCAGGTCTTCCTGGGCCTACCTCTTCCACGGGTTCCCTCAACTGTTAGGGTGTGGCACTTTTTCACGCAGCTATCCTCCTCCATTCTCACCACATGTCCATACCAGCGCAATCGTCTCTCTTGCACGCCACAACTGATGCTTCTAATGTTCAGCTTTTCTCTCAAGATACTTACACTCTGACGGGTATTCACATTGACATTACACATCCAACGGAGCATACTGGCTTCATTCCTTGCGAGCTTACGTATGTCCTCAGCAGTTACAGCCCATGTTTCACTGCCATGTAGCATGGTTGTTCGTACGCATGCGTCATACAGTCTGCCTTTTACTCTGAGTGAGAGTCCCTTTGTCGCCAGCAGGGGTAAGAGCTCTCTAAACTTTGCCCAGGCTATTCTTATTCTAGCAGCTACACTTTCAGCGCACCCACCCCCACTACTAACTTGGTCGCCCAGATAGCGGAAGCTATCGACTACCTCTAGTTTTTCACCCTGGAATGAGATAGAAGTTGTTTCCTGTTTGTTTGCAGTCTTTATTGCACCTGAACATCTGCCACAAACAAAAACTAACTTGCTAGTTAACCTGCCTTTGATGTTGCTGCACCTCTTATGTGTCCATAGCTTGCACCGGGTACATCTTATAGAGTTACTACCTACTCCTTTTCTACATACTGAGCAGGGCCATCTACCTGAAGGGGTTTGTGTTTTATCTACCTTCCTACTTATTAGGATTTTGGTTTTAGCTAGGTTGACTCTAAGGCCCTTCAGTTCTAGACCTTGCTTCCACACCTGAAACTTCTCCTCTAGTCAATGATGGATGTAAACATCATTGAAAAATTGTTCCTTCAAATGACACCTAGCAAATTACAGATGCTCCCTTGTCAATCTCTCCATCAGAAATACAGCGAAAGAGTGATTGGTCCTTTGGAAACTTGTAACCAATGATGTTAATGCTTGTAAATCGTGATATTAGATAAACAAATAACATGATGCAATGCCAGTGCTGCTTGACTGGCACCCGTGACAGTGGAACATAAGAAGCACCATTGAAGCGTGGCCAATGCCAGCGTCACCTAACTGGCACCTGTGAAAGTGGTACATAAAAAGCACGATTCGAACATGGCCAATGCCAGTGTCACCTGACTGGCTCCCATGCTGGTGGTACATGAAAAGCACCCACTACATTCTCAGAATGGTTAGCATTAGGAAGGGTATCCAGCTGTAGAAACCTTGCCAAATCAGATTGGAGCCTGGTGCAGCTTCCTGGCTTGTCAGTTCTCAGTCAAACCATCCAACCCAATGCCAGCATGGAAAGTGGACATTAAACGACAATGATGATGATGGAAAAGAAGACATTAATAATAGATATATATATATATATATATATATATATATATATATATATATATATATATATATATATATATGAGAAAGAGAGGCAATATCAATACCAAGAGGTAATATTTATTCCCACCTAAAATGTGGATGCTCCATTTGAACAAACTTTACTGTTGTAGATACCATGAAAGAAGCTCTCATATAGGTTCTTGGTGCAAAATACACACTAGTTTTTATCATTGGTGGGGATTTATCTCCCCACTAGCAACAAGCATGCTTTTTACACAACAAGTCTATGTGAGAGTTTCTCTCATGGTATCTACTGCAGTAAAGTTTGTTCTAAGACAACATCTAAGTTTAAGTGGGAATAAAGTGAGAGTAGAATCCTACAGATTTCTCCAACATCCAGGTCCATTTGACCAACTATTTTAGTACACAAGATTGCTTGATCAAACTGACCTGAGTCAGTTTTTGATCAAACGATACATCAGAGAAATAGATAAAGAGAAGTACAGTTATAAAACGCTAGGCTTACTTACCTTCATGATATAAGTCTCTAATATAGAACATAATGTAGAACCTTCAAACATGGAAGATATGGAATACTCCAGAAGCCTGTAGTAACACATCAATAGAGTCTGTTGGCTGTTGGATTTCTGTTATGGTAGAAATCATACAAAGTTCAGCAGTAGCAATAATAATAATAATAATAATAACAAATACAATTTCTTTCTAAGACAAACAAATTAATGTTGTGAAGAAAATATATCATATATATATATATATATATATATATATATATATATAAAATCTAGGTGCAGGCATGGCTGTGCAGTAAGAAGCTTGCTTCCCAACTACATGGTTCTGGTTTCAGTCCCACATGTGGTACCTTGGACAAGTGTCTTCTACTTTAGCCTCAGGCCAAAGCTTTGTGAGTGGATTTGGTAGATGGAACTTGAAAGAAGCCCTATATATATATATATATACATATGTATATATATATATATATATATATATATATATATATATATGTATATGTATATATATATATATATATATATATATATATATATATATATATATATATGTATGTATATATATATATATATGTATGTATATATATACATATATATGTATGTATATATATATATGTATGTATATATATACATATATATATATATATATGTGTGTGTGTGTGTGTGTGTGCGTGTGTGCGTGTGTGAGCGTGTGTGTGTGTGTGTGTGTGTGTATGTGTGAGTGTGCCTTTGAGTTTGTTCCCCCCACCCATCACCGCTTGACAACTGACGTTAGTGTTTACATCCCCGTGACTTAGTGGTTCGCCAAAAGAGACGAACAGAATATGTACTAGGCTTTAAAGAAATAAGTCCTGGGGCTGATTTGTTTGACTAAGATCCTTCAAGGTAGTGCTCCAGCATGGCCACAGTCAAATGACTAAAACAAGTAAATAAGAGAATACAGATTTAATCCTCCATTACATTAATGATACTTAGTTGATAACAATGACATCAAAATTATCATCATACACTATTAGGTGCAGACATGGTTCCAGGTTCAATCCCCCTTGGACAACTGTCTTCTGCTATGGGCCTGGGCCTACAAAAAGCTTGTGAGGAGATTTAGTAGATGGAAACTGAAAAAGGCCCATGGTGTGTGTGTGTGTGTTACTGTCTCTATTATGCAAGCAGAGTCCTTCATTCCCAATTGTTTGTGATAACATGTCTGGTCGTGGGGAAATATTACCTTACTTGGAAAAAAGGCGAGTGCTGATGACAGGAAGAGCATCAAGTTGTAGAAATGTGCCACAATTCCATCTGATTCATGCAAGCATGGGAAAGTGGACAGTAAAACAATGACGATAATGATATTCAGAGAAGTCTACATCAAATAGTGCAATATGTAACTGGCTGCCCAGCAACTAGTCATGTGATTTAAGTTCTATCAGTGAGCTTTTTCCTCTCTTCCACTTCAGGCACATAAAAGCATCCACTACACTCTCGGAGTGGTTGGCGTCAGGAAGGGCATCCAGCTGTAGAAACTCTGCCAAATCAGATTGGAGCCTGGTGTAGCCATCTGGTTTCACCAGTCCTCAGTCAAATCATCCAACCCATGCCAGCATGGAAAGCGGACGTTAAACGATGATGATGATGAATGTGATTTATATTGAAATTTTAGTCATTAATTCCTAATATCAACATCATTCAATGTCTACTTTTCTATGCTTGCATGGTTCAGATGAAACTTACTGAGGCAGATTTTCTACAGCCGGATGCTATTCCTGCACTAATCATCACTTGTATACAAGTAAGGTAATCTTTCCCCTTCTCCTTCAAACAATGAACAGCTCAATGCTAGACATGTTTTCCTGGAAGTGAAGTGGCTGTGTGATAAGAAACTTACTTCCTAACCACATGATTCCACTTTAGTACCACTGTGTGGAACTTTGGGCAAGTGTCTTCTGCTATAGCCTCAGGCTAACCAAAACCTTGCAAATGGATTTGGTAGACAGAAACTGAAAGAAGTCTGCCACACGCATGTGTATGTGTGTGCCCCACCTCCATGTGACAACCAATGTTGGTGTGTTTACATCCCCACAACTTCACAGTTTAGAAAAGAAACTGACAGAAGTATTAGGCTTAAAAAATAATAAGTACTGGGGTTGATTCTTTTGATTAAAAATTCATGGCAGTGCCACAGTCGAATGACTGAAACAAGTAAAAGATAAAGACCAATGTCACTATTTGTATGACTGGTGACTTTATTTCCAATCAGCACACAAATGTCGAGACAAGGGGGAACTCCAACACACTCACACATGCAAACACAAACACATAAATATACTTATATGACAGTTTTCTTATAGTTTCTGCCGACCAATTTCACTTAAAAGCAATGGTCAGTCCACAACTATAGAAGAAAACATCAACAAAAAGTGCCCATGAAGTGAAAAACACACTTTAAACCATATGGTTCAAAAGTAACGTTCTTAGACACACAGCCACAAGTTATTAATTATCCTGTGTGCGTAAGTAAAAGCAGGGTATTGTCATCACACATCTTTGTTTGTCTGTGTGTTGGCAAAATTACTGGAAAACAGATGAACGGATTTTCACCAAATTTGGCAGAAATACTCATTGGGTGAGTGACTTGAAATGATGAAAATTTGGTTTGATTATCTTCAAACATACATAAATACGCTATTGTGTGCATGTGTATGTGTGTACAGTGATGGATTCAAGGGTTTTGTTTATTTACGAGTTGATCTCTTAATTTCACTGGAGCGTAAATACTTATAATGGGGATACGTAAAAAAAAATTTTTTTTTTTAATCGAACTTACAAATTTCTCGATAAGCAAGTGGTCATATATTTATGTCCTACAATGAACAACAGTACATTTGATTCACCTGCCATCATTGAATGATGTTGCTATGCAATATTTTCCATAAGTATTTCATTTTGTTCACTTTCTTTTTCATATGAATTGACCCTCCTTTGTGTGTATAGATCAAGGTGTACCTATGCATGTAGACATGTGTGGGTGCATACATACATAAATAAATACATACATAGATATGTGACTGTGTGTATGTGTGTGTGTGCATGTACATGTGTGTACAGTGATGGATTCAAGGGTTTTGTTTATTTACAAGTTGATTCCTTAATTTCACTGTTCTTAGGCTTCTAATCCTCTTTTAGTCAAACACTTACAAAGCTTAATTCAGTTCAATTAAAAAGCATGGGTAAGCAAAACAATTTATCTGCGCACAGGGTATGCATCACTCCTCTGATGCCTTTTTTTTTACATTGCAAATAGGTAACTGGTCTTATTTCTAACTATTGAAAAATAAACCAAAGCAAAAAGACAATAAGTCTCTTGCCTATCTTGTCTATCCATACCTGTTCTTGAATTTTGCTTAAGGAAGTTTCTAGAAAATTAAGTACAACTTCTGGTCTGAGATAGTTGTATATAGAAACATTCTCTGAAGACTTCATCAAAGTGCTTAGGCAGTCAGTGCAGTTGGTAAGCAGAGAAAGTTTTTGGTCATTTGGTACTGTACTAACTAGGTTACTATCATCTGGACAGATGTCACTGACAGAACAGCATGAAATTACAAGATGCAAGCCAAATATGATCTGGATTTTCTCATTTCGTGGAAGGAACCTCAGAGGTAGCAACTCAACAATCTATATGAGAAAGAAATTCAGAGACATTTTACAGTTAATCATTGCATTCAAGAGAAGAAATAACCAAAAAGACAATAAAACAACAACACTGATAAGAGTGCAGAATTAAGAAGCATAATTTTTGCTGTTTTTAGTCATTCCTTCAAGTTGGTGAAAATTTAAACAAGTCATTATGTTGCAAAAAAGTTCGAAAGGATAAGATTTGAATATTATAATAAATGTCTATTTAAATTAAAATACTGATCTAAGTCTCGCTCTTTCTCATATACATACATATACATATACACATGAGGGTCAGCTGAAAAGTTCATAGGCTGACCTAGATACTCTCATGGAATGTGAGCAAATGAGGTTTATGTTTCAACATAGACCCCTTGCAGTCCACACACTTCTTCCATCGGTGTTGCACTGCTTGGATCCCATTGGTGAAAGTCATCAACAGCAGATATAATGTTATCATCACTGTGATACTGGTTTGCAGCCAATAGTTTTTTCATGGTAGAGAACAGAAGATAGTCAGATGGGGCCAAATCAGAATATGAATAGTGATCAACCAGTTCAAAGTCACAATCATGCATAGGAGAAATTGAAAGCAAGGACTTGTGTGCTGGAGCATTGTCCTGATGAAACAAGACCCCTTTTGTCAGTTTACTTGGGTATTTGGTCTTGATAGACTTTCATAACTGCCTCAGCAAGTTGGCATGGTACTCTCCATTGATGGTGTGGCCCTTTTCAAGATTGTCAGTAAAAATAATGCCTTCTGCATCCTTGCCTACAGATGAAACAGCCTTCGCCTTCTTTGGAGCAGGTGAGGAGAGGTGATTTCCACTGCATGGATTGTCTCTTTGTCTCTGGCTCAAAGTGATGAAGCCAACACCTATCCTGGGTTAGGAAACGTTCAAGGAAACCAGCTGGATCTGCCTCAATGTCAGATTTTGCCATGATGTGATCAGCCTGATGCACTTTTGATCAGGTGTCAGAAGATGTGGCACCTACCAAGCAGAAATCTTCACCACGCCAAGTTCACTGTGCAGAATATTTTCAAATCTCTCATTGGATATACTAATAACATTGGCTATTCAATTTATAGTCAATTGCCTGTCATCTATCACCATGTGGTGAATGCAATGGATGTTTTCCTTTGTGGTGGCAGATGCAGAACATGCAGTCATTGGGTCATCCTCAAGACTCACACTTCCCCTCCTAAATTCAGATGCCTATTTTTGTACTGTTGATAAAGCTGGAACATCATCCCCTAATGTAGCAACCAGGTCAGCATGAATGTCCTTGGGGACTAAACCCTTTTTCTGTCAGTACATGATAACACCACAATCCCAAATTTCGTCCATTTTCAAGAGAAGTTGCTCCTAGTTACTTTTGAAGTCTTTTTTGAGCAGTCAGATGTCAGTTTAACTGGAAAAAAGCAATGTAGTTATTAATAATAAGGGCTGAAATTAATACATGCATGATTTCACAGCTCTAGTATCACCCCTTCATGGTCATCCTATGAACTTTTCAGCCAAGCCTAAAATACAGAGACCTACAGGGTGGACATACAAATAAATATGTCAAATTCAGCTATTTCTCCATAGATTGAAATAAATGACAAACAACCTTAATTGATTTTTTACCTTTATTGGGGTCTCATCGGGTGTCTACATCAAGTGAACAATCCCAGAGAAACAAGTAGCCAACCCATTTATATACACATTAAATCTAGTAGATTCAGAGAATTAGGATTATCAATTTGCATACTACAGATGCTTAACACTTTACTTAAAATCAGTGGCCTGTGAATGGGGAACAACACAGTTCACACATTACCAAGTTATTACGTATGTAAACCTAGATTATCATCATCATCATCATCATCGTTCAACGTCCGCTTTCCATGCTAGCATGGGTTGGACGATTTGACTGAGGACTGGTGAAACCGGATGGCAACACCAGGCTCCAATTTAATTTGGCAGAATTTCTACAGCTGGATGCCCTTCCTAACGCCAACCACTCAGAGAGTGTAGTGGGTGCTTTGACGTGTCACCCGCACGAAAACGGCCACGCTCGAAATGGTGTATTTTATGTGCCACCCGCACAAGCCAGTCCAGGGGCACTGGCAACGATCTCACTCGAAAATCCTACGGGAGCCAGTCAGGCGGTACTGGCAACGGCCACGCTCAAAATGGTGCATCTCATGTGCCACCCGCACAAGAGCCAGTCCAGGGGCACTGGCAACGATCTTACTTGGCTTGCCGGGTCTTCTCACGCACAGCACATTTCCAAAGGTCTCGGTCAGTAGTCATCGCCTCGGTGAGGCCCAATGTACGAAGGTCTTGCCTCACCACCTCAGCCCAGGTCTTCCTGGGCCTACCTCTTCCACGGGTTCCCTCAACTGTTAGGGTGAGTAAGCACATGAAATGTGCAACAAGGTGGAAAAAAGAGTACTCAAATACCAGAGGTAGAGTAATATGCTTTATTTAAAAGCAGCAGAGATATAACAAAAAAACCGTTACTCTGAGTTTCACGTTCCCGTTCATCGGACAGTTCGATGAACGGGAACGTGAAACTCAGAGTAACGGTTTTTTTGTTATATTTCTGCTGCTTTTAAATAAAGTATATATATATATATATATATATATTTGCACAGGACTGTGCCAAAAGGCCTCAATACAAGGATAGATAAAACTTCAATGCAGATCAGTTGTTGAGAAAATCTCTATGTACACAACTCGCATAGTTTAGTAAGAAGTGAAAAAGCCAAAAGTAAAAGTATCATTCAACTCATGAAAGCAGTTCAGGCTATGCTTGAGTTTACATTCTTAGAGAGGAAAATAAAGTAACAAGTATGTCAATGAATTGTCTTTATTTCAGCTTCTATTCAGCAAAGTTGTTAAAGTACAAAGATGTTCAAAATTATATATACCTATTAAAAACTTCTTCAGACAATTAGTCCAATACCTATTTTGGAACAGCAGCTAATAGCTTAAGCACACACACTAAAAAAAACTTGTATACTCAAACAAGCAAAAATGTACTGAACTCTTTATATGGTTTAATAACATTACCAAGTTTCCTAGATGACATTGTGCTTGGGATTGAGATAGGATAACTAAGGTTTAGTTGGGAATGAATAGAAGTTTAGTTAACTGTTAGCCAAATTTTTCTCTCTATACAAAAAGTAAACCAAGTTAAAACGAAGAGCAAGATGTATGATACTGTACGATAAAAAATATGGGAAATCTAAAAATTGGGCAGTTGACTAGGATTTATTGTGTTTTCAATGCTAACTTACAAGAAAGGTATTGTGTAAATGCAAGATAGAGCAAAAGGACATGCCAAAAAACACTGGTGAATGCATACTGGATGATAAACTGATATGAGTTAGTGTGAAAAGGTACATAAAGTTGAGATATAGCAAAGACCTGAGATAGGATAGAATGAGACTAAAAAATTACTCATAGGTGAAGGGACACAAGATTGAGATAGAAGTAAAGATACATTACAAAAAAAAAAACAGATATCAGGATAATAATGAAAATAGTGAATTGTAAGGAAACATCCCATCTGACTTACTTTAATGATGGTTGAAGATTTCTGTAAAAAATTTTCTTGTGCATCACTTTGAGCAACGGAATTCTCAAATAAACTGCAAAGGCCTCCTCCAACAATCTTTAATGCTTTAGAAGTGTTTCTAGAGTAAGATAAAAAAAATATATATATATACATAATGAAGTATTTTCTGTTCAAAACAATAGATTTAAACATATGGGTATGCAAATATGATGAATGGCCTGCTTGACCTTCATATCTTCTCTCAACAAGAATGCTGTACAATTTTACATGCCTTCCAGTTATGATTGAACAGTGTAGTAATATCTAACAATGGCAACAACAAAAGTGTTATTTTAATAAATCTTCCCAAGGAATTTAAGACTGGCTACCCTTGGGAGCTCCTCTATGTTGACCATGTTCTTACTGCTGAGTCACAACCAGAACAAGAGAGGAGATTTCAGGTGTGGAAGCAAGGTCTGAAATCAAAGGGCCTCAGAATTAATTTAACAAAGTCTGAAGTTCCAGTAAGCAGGAAAAGAGACGAATCACTGATCTCTTCAGGGAGATGAGCCTGCTTGATATGTAGAAAAGGTGTTGGTAGAAACTCCATACAGTGTACCCAGTGCAAGCTATGGACACATAAGAGGCGCAGTGGTATCAAAGGAAGATTAATAGAGAAAGTAGTCTGTGTGTGGAAGATGTGCAGGTCCAATAAGCAATAGGAATGCACAGAAAATAGACTCCCTCGAATGTCCTGGGGATCCTTAGAAGTAATAGATAGTTTCCATTACCTAGGCGAACAAGTTAACAGTGGAAGAGGAAGATCTGAAAGTATAAGTGCTAAAATACGAATAGGCTGGGCAAGAGAACTGCTACTTTTGTTGGTAATGAAGGGCTTCTCCCTCAGAGTGAAAGGCAGATTGTATGATGCCTGTGTATGAAGATGGCAGTGAAACATGGGCTGTGACTACAGAGGACATGTGAAGGTTTGAAAGAAATGAAGTCAGGATGCTCCACTGGATGGATAATGTCAGTGTACATGTATGACAGAGTATAAGTGATTTGAAAGTAAAATTGGGCATAAGAGACAGATGTAGTATGCAAGAGGGAAAATTGCATGCATATGGTCATGTGATGTGTATGGATGAGGACAGCTGCATAAAGAAGCGCCAATTTCTAATTGTGGAGGGAACCTGTGGAAAGGGTAGACCCCCGCCAAGAAGACATGGGACAAAGTGATGATAAAAGGATCTTCAGATATTGAATCTCACCAAGGAGATAACAAGGGTCTGAGACTTCAAGCAATTTGCTGTGATTGAGAAAATATGTCAAGCAACATAAAATCAAGGACCCATGCTGGCACCACATAAAAAGCACCCATGTCAGTGCTACATAAAAAGATCCATACTAGCGCCACATAAAAGACACCATGATTGGTGCCATGTAAAAGAGCATTCATGCCAGTGCCACATAACAAAGCATCCAAGCTAGTAATGCATTTCCAACTACTCATGTAAGTGAGTACTGTTTAACAAAACAACCAACTTTAAAATAATTTTCTTATAAATAAAAAAAAAATAAAAACATAAAAAAAGAAACATTCCATGAAATGGCAATGTAAAGAAGTTTAAAAATGTAATAAAGAATAGAAAAAAAGGAAATGTCTTACTTATCATTGGGGTTATTCCACTGTAACTCTGAGTTTCCTAAAGTACTGAATAAACTAGCAACAGTCTTCATATCTTCAGGTAAAGAACTTGAGTTAAAAAAAAGAAAAATAAGAAAAGTTGCTCAGTTTTTCAAATTGAAACAACAAAAATTGGGACAAAACCAACAAACTATATAAAACTTTAAAATATGTGGCAAAAATATATGAAATTTCAGAGATAAGAAAAAAAGTTTATAAAAGTAAAAACAAAATTTTATGAGTAAAATAATTAACAGACACTAGGAAAGAGTTTTAAAAAAAAATTATGAAAATGACTAAGATGGTAAGAATTGAGAATTTACCCATCTTTTTTCAAAACTGAACCAGCCAGTGTAGAGAAAATGCAAGTGATAATGTGAGTATGGAATGAAGCCATTTCTTGAAAGAAGGGAGATCTGATTAAATTCCATGTAAAACTTGCTTCTGTTAACATTTCCCTAAATAGTTGAAAGAGAAAATAATTTTTTTAAAGTAAATACATCAAAACATTTAAAGGCAGTTTCTTTTTTTTGGTGATTAAAAAAAATACTTGAAGATATTTGGAAGAGCATTGATGTTTTTGGATTAGTAAGTAAAATCTTTAGCTGGCGACCGGAAGGGGAGTCTGTCCTCTCAACTAAAACACTGCTGTGGGTGCTGCTGGATGACAGACTCTCATGGCAATGTTATTCCATGCTTTCTGATCCATGACGCTGGCCTTAGCACACTTGAGGTCAAGGTGCTGTGACTTCAGGTTTTATTCAGTTTGTTTCACCCATGTCTTCTTTGGTGTGCTGCACTGGACTCTCCAGTACAAAGCTACACATTGGTGAGTTTTCAATAAAATTTACCCAAGACTTTGACTGGTACCTTATTTTACTGAGAGGAACAAATGCAAAGTTCAAGTTGATGGAATTTGAACAGAAAATATTAAAAGCCTGAAGAAGATATTGACAATGAATGATTTACCTGGCTGTCACTATCATTTTAACATTAATGTTTTTTCATACAAACATGCACTGAATGTCACCCCAATCAATTTTGCAATGTCTTATCTGTCAGCTCTAAAGCTAACATGTCTGTCCCAACCAATTTTGACATATATATATATTATGAAAAATTTCTTTTGGCCACTTTCTGTCTGGACAGAAATGACCCAGGGTATTGTAGCCATATCATTATCAGACACCAGATTTGGTAAATACAGGCAGAAAAGCTCCAGAGAAATATATACTATTTAGTATCATCACTTTACATTCTGAGTTCAAATTCTGACAAATTAACTTTGCTTATCACAAGTTGATAAAATAAAGTACCTGAGTTTGATAATGTGTGGCTTTGTACCAAAGAAATCAGCCAAAGAATGGCAGAATTGTTAAGGTGACAAACAAAATGCCATGTGATGTGTAGTTACAGACTTTTACATTTCTATGTTCAAATCCTGCCAAAATCATCTGTCTTTCAGTTTCCTTGCATTGATAGAATTGACTATGCCATTCCCCAAAATGTGGTCTTGTGTTTATATAAGAAATCATTATTATTACCATTATCGTCCCTTTAAAGAATGGATCTTTAAATTTGCTTATGCCACACTGCAGATTATAACAACTGAATTCCCTTCCAGTCATTCCTTTAACCTTTTTGATGCCAATCCACCTGAAACCCTTCTAAGTCAGTTCTTATTCAGAGTCAGTATCTTCCAAGATGGGTCAAAGGACTGTAGGTTGCTTGTACATTTCATTAAAATTAAAGCAATGTAATAAATGAAAATAAAATAAATGAAATTTCAAACCTTTCTGAATGTTCAACTGTGTCAGTAATCAGAGTTTGAACAATATATTGAGAGATAACCAAAATGTTTTGTGGAGTGAAAAGTGGAAACAAAATTGGAAGGTTAGTGGTGAGAAACCACCATGTAGCCTGCTTCATTGTCCTTACAGGAATATGAGGGTGCTGAAAAGAAGAAAATTACAAAGATAGTGGTTTAAATACTAAGGAATGAATGAATGATATTTATAATAAAATACAGGAGCCATTTAAAGTTAGAGGTTGAAAAACCAATAGGAATTATTATGAAAGGATAAGGAATTAGTATTCAACTTGTGTCAAATAGTGAATTGGTATGGTTCTTGCAAAATCACATGGAATTTCATAACAGAATAAAGTAATGAATTATTTCTTAATTTGTGAAAATTAAAAGTGATAAACATCAGATGTATGACTGTTGATAAACATTATAACAATGAGTAAATGAGCCCTGTGGACTTTAGGAAAGAGAGAAATAAATTTTGAGATATTCACTTCACCCTTCACTTTGCATCAGAAGGTTTAACTATGAAACTAAGCTAAACTTGTTGCAAGCAGAAATTGGCTTATTTGTTATCTTTGTGCCACAGAATTACTTCAAAAGAGGTCATTGAGGCTATTCAATGAAACTAACATCTGCGTCATCATCAGCACCAACACAAAACCTTTAAGCAGAGAGTGACTTTGGCTTATTCCTCTGGACCACTCCTCCTCTTCAAGTGCCCTTAATTCACAGGCAATTTCTTTGAAGCTCCACCAGTCTTTTGCCAGGTGTTCCTATAGTTATCTTTAGTTTATTCTGATTTCATTAGGTCATTTTTAGCCAAGTCTTTTTCAGTACTCTTTTGTGGCTAGAGATGTGGAAATAGTCTGTATGGCAACTTTGAATAAGCCATTCAATTCACATAGTCATACCAGTACAACTGATTACTGAAGCAAGTTTATCATTGCAGACAGTTAATCCACAATACTCCAAGGATTAGACATTTTGCTTGAAAGACTATCAACATATCCAAACCATTCTACAGTAATGTTTATGATTTGGTACCATACAACAAACAATGCAGGAAATAAAAAGTTGATTCATACATAAAGATTTTGGTGATATAAAGTTTTGTTGAACAACAATTAAGAAGACCAAAAGCAAACAAGTGAGCTGCTACATGATCATTCGATTTGCTAAAAAATAGCAGCAAAATTCCCTCAAAAGAAAGGATATGTTTGATAATGTAATCCTACATATATCTAAAAGAATGGGATGATGACGGCTGCTATGTCTCTAATTGTAAGGTATGATCAATCAGAACTGACCTTGGATTAAAGGACAGCAAAACAACCAAAGGTCAAGAATGCTAATGAACTTCCATTTTTGATATCCTAACATGCAGTAATTTTATTTTCTTCTATATATGATCTATAATATTTAAACACAGTAACTTATTCTAACTAATGAGACACTGCTCTAAGAATCGTCCATAACAAGTAGTTTGTACTTATCAACATCAGCATTAAGACTAAACTACAAAGATATATTTTAGCTATTTTGTAGGACCTCCTTGGCCTTGTATTTCGTGTCAGCAAACATTGCACACAATCATCAGCAAACAGAAGACTGGTGATATAGGACTCTGACAAAATTGTAAATCTCTTTTGGAGATGTACATCTTCATTACTGCATAAATGACAATATTGAATAACAGAGTGAAATGCAGATTGTATAATGTATGTGTATGAATAGCTGAGCTACATGGCAGTGAAACATGGGCTGTGACCACAGAAGACATGCAAAGGCTTAAAAGAAATGAAGTCAGCATGCCCTGCTGGATGGGTAATGTCAGTGTGCATATGGATGAGGAAGGCTGTATAAAGAAGTGCTGATTCTAATTCTGGGTGAACCTGTGAAAGGGATAAACCCAAGAAGATGTGGGGTGAGGCTTTAAGTGTGAAGCCTCACAGAGATGACAAGGAGCCGAGACTTTCCAACATCCCCCCACCCACTGCAGGCCTCTCCACTCTATCATGTGCCTACCTGCACACTCTACATGCTCTCACATATCTACCATACCCTCTGCCAACCACTCCAATTCTTCTCATCATCACTTGCTATCTCTAAACATCACCCACAATCTTATGGAACATCCCCCTCTATCCCTTCTACTACTTATACTCCCCCCCACACTGTTCCCTGTGAGTAGGCCCTCTCTTTCTCACTCAGACTGTCTCTCTATCTTTCTCTCCAACTCTCTCCCACTTTCCTCTCCTCCGTTGTCCTACTGGGGTAGCCAAATGTCTCCTCTTTAGTAAGATGGCTATTTCTGTCCCTCTAACCTTTTGCCTGGCACACAATTACTTTTCTCAGTTCCACTCCCTCTCTCAGCTGAGAGGTATTTGTCTTGCAACCTACTTTGCAACCCTACTGATACTGGTGCCATGTAAGAGGCACCTGAGCTGGTTCCACGTAAAAAGCACTGATGCTGGTGCCACATAAAAAACACCCAGCACACTCTGTAAAGTGGTTGGCATTAGGATGAGCATGTAGAAACCAGCTGAAGAAACCATGCCAAAAGAAACAATTGGAGCCTGGCACAGCTTTCTGGCCAGCTAGCTCCTGTCAAACTGTGCATCCCATGCCAGCATGGACGTATCATGATGATGGATGATGAGAGGTGAGAGGACACAATCTTGTATAATGCCTATTTTAACTGAAAAATAGCTCTTCAACCACAATAATTACAACATACCACAATTTTATTCTGATTTTCAACAGGGACTTCACTATTTTCCTTTGACATCAACATGTTTACGATTCCACTCAAATCACAAATCTTTGCTTTTTTCTTTTCTGTTTCAGACTCTGGGAATACTTGTACTGCTTTAATACACTGCAATTGCAGTAAATACTGTCGGAAAAAAAAAAAATGTCATTTTTAACAACTGCAACAAAAAGTGTAATTTTCACATAAATTCATTCCTTAATGAAATGTCATTTTCCAATAAATTGAAACATTTACAAAATGTGCACTTCTATTCTGAAAATTTGCATACAATTTATTCAATTTTAATTATAAATTCTGTTCCTTACTCCTTATTTTTGTTAAGTATGTGAATATTACAAACTTGTTCATTTTAAAAAGGTACTTATGTTTTATCTCCATTTCATAAAAATATCCTTGCAATGTGCATCTATAAAATATTCACTGTGCTTTGTAACTATTTATGATGTTATATAAATCATTATCCTCATCATCTGAACATCTGCTTTATTTTATGCTAGCATGGATCAGGTGGAATTCACTGACGTAGATTTTCTACAGCCAGATACCCTTTCTGTTGCTAACCTTCACCTGTTCCCATGTATGGTAATATTTTTTTTTTGGTTGGATATATGTGTGTGTGCAGGAGTAAATCAAGTTTATGTTTATTTTTAATTTCACTATTTCTAGTTTCATTTACAAAATGTAATTCATTTTTCCTTATACTTCACCATGTTATTTTTAATGCAGCCTTATACTTAATTTAATGTGACCATCAAATATTAAGAAAGTTCCTCATCCCTGGTCTTAAACATTACAGTATTTAGTATGAACATAACTGCAGTTATTCAAATGCTTAGGGTAGAGGCTAGACTACCTAAAAAACTGAAGTGATGATGCTCAGCTTCTCTCTGGATCAGCAGTTTGGCTTGCCAGGCTGAGAAAGGTGTTATGAGAACAGCAGTTCACTTTTCTTACCTTACAAAACTTGTCACAGGTAATTGGGAGGAGACAATTATTTGTTATTGTTAAGGTGGCAAGCTTGGCAGAATCACTGGCATGCTGGATGAAATGCTTAGTGGTACTTCGCCCATCGCTACGTTCTGAGTTCAAATTCTGCCAAGATCGACTTTGCCTTTCATCCATTCAGGGTCGATAAATTAAGTACCAGTGAAACACTGGGACGATGTAATCGATTAGTCCCCTCCCCCAAAATTTCAAGCCTTGTGCCTATAGTAGAAAGGATTATTGTTGTTGAGTGTGGTAAGCTGGTAGAGTTGGAAATACCTTGTGGTATTTTATTCAATATTTTATGTTCTGAGTTCAATTCCACCAGAGTCTACTTTACTTTTCATCTCCCCAGAGTCAATAAAATAAAGTACCAGACATGTACTGGACTTGATAGTATCAACTAAATCCCTTGCCACAAAATTACTGGCCTTAGATCAATTGTTGTTATTGCTGAAGGCAGTGAACTGGCATAATTGTTAAAATGTAGAAAAAAACGCCTTGTTTGTCCCAGCTCTTTAAAACCCACATTGGGTTCAATTTTGCTTTTTATTCCCCTGGGATCAAGAAAAAAAGAAAAGAAATAACCAGTCAAGTGCAGGGGTATCAACTGACTTATCCCTTTTCCTCAAATTGTTAATCTTGAGCCCAAATCAGAAACTATTATTATTATTATCAGAGTTGATTGCAGACACAGCATGAAGAACTTATTGTTTACACAACACTACTGACCTATAATTTAAAAACATGAATTAAATAATAAAACTAATGATCCATTAATTTTAATAGGCATCATCTGGTGGTAATGAGGAGGTAACTTACACAAACAACAGATCCATTTCCCCCAGACTTAAAAATCTTCTTCCGGATTGATGCAGATAGAAAGTTGAAGGTGGACAGGTCGAAAAGAAATTCCTCTTGGCCTGGTGGTGTGTAATAAGCTAATATGAATGCTATCTCCCACCATTTATAGATCAGTAGCAGGGTTGCTTCCAAAAGATGTGGATCACAATTAGGCTGAAAAATAGGTATTGCAGGCAAGATTGTAGAGTAAAATAACAGATCAATGAATCAACCAATTGAAATAGATAAATTTATAAAATGTCATGCAATGTATCAAGTTACATGATACTGGGATTCAGATGGAGATGAGTTAAGAAAAACCTATCAACAAACAGCAATCAACCACTTAGTACAATATAAGCCAAGGTTTATTTGATCTGCTAGAAATAGCAGCCAAATTTCCCTCAAACCACACCCTACTGTCTCTGGAAAAGAAGGACATATTAGATAACATAATTCTGGATTATACACTGTGTGAATAAAGATTGGATGGTGTTGGGTGATACTTTTGTTAATAAATCTGCTAAGGGATTAATCCTTTATCATTCAGGTTACTCTGTCAAATGTAATGCTTATTTATTCATATTGTTTTGAATTATTCATGCCTTATCTCATAGTTTTGAGATTTTGATGATGCAATTGCTTATTTTTAGCATGACATTATACAGAAGATGTGAGAGGCTGGATCTAGCCAGTTTGAACATAAAACAGGTAGAATCTGTAAGCCTGATAGAGCCAACTTAAATGCTGAAGTGTTAAACAGCAACAAAAACAAAAAGGTTAACAAAAGCAACTTTACCTTACTAAGGTATAAGTATATTGAAGGGACCACAATTGATACCTTCATTCTGGTCTGCAAATTCTGCATTGCCAATGTATTTTTGGCAGTCACTGACGGCCCAACTATAACAACATCACCCAGAAAGTTCAGCAGCAAACCAATTATACAAGAACACACATGTTTCTGGTTGGAAATGGAGTCATCACCTGGTTGAACAAGGAAGAAATATTAATCAGAAAATAATAAAAATACAGCAAGAGAGGTTAAGATGCTAGATTTTTGTTTCTTCACATAACTTAGGCAATCCTCTTGTTCGATAGTTATTGCTGTTTTCTCAGACATTAAGAGGAGGAGAAGCAAATCTCAGACTGGCCAGAATGCCAAGCTATCCCAAGCATGTTTTTCCTATAATAGAGATCAATTTAGTTGTGCAACGCAGATCAACAAACAACTTACCAATTCTACAATACAGCTGTTGCTCAGTTACAATTTATGTTATGTAAGTTATATCTCTCTGCAGTGCTGGCTGGGTGAACTTAAATGTTGAAAGTTAAAGGCCATGGAAGCAATGCAGGGCCAGAATATAAAATACAGAATTCCCTTAAATTTAGATGTTCTTGCTCTTGTCAAAATGCTTACATTACTAATATTATTAAGTAGAGTGGTAAATCAACCTGCTAGTCAAATCTCTCTCAAATCCCTCTCTGCCATCTTACATTAGATAACGTAGTCCAACAACATAACCCTAAAAAGATGGGAAGGCCATGGCTGGAATGCCTTTCATCAAAGCTGACCTGGGTTAATCAACAAAAATATCATCATCATCATTGTTTAACATCCATCTTCCATGCATACATGGATAGGACAGTTGACAGGAACCAGCCAGGTAGAACTATCCTACCCATGCATAAAATCTTGTTGCAGCCCTTGTGCTGAAGCACTGAGGAAAGCATGTAATATTATTTGCCTCAGCCTGTGTAGCTGCAAAGTCAAGTGATTAGCAGACACAAGAACCAAACACTTTTAGCTGTAATAATACTTATTCCAAAAATTTTAACAAACACACCTAAATTTCTAGAAATATCTACTCACAGTTTAAATGTAAAAGATTGCAATAAAAATGAATGAGGCATACAAAGCAGCCATTGTAAAGTTTGAACTCATGACTTCATTGTCAATGATCCAGCATCTTAACCATACAGCCATTATACAACTCTTACAAATGGTTACATTTTTCAATAAACTTAAATTAGTATTTTCCTAGTAACTTATGTTAGCTTTAAATGTCACCTTCATCATCTTTAAGCATTGGAGATAATTCCTTTTCAATTGCAGTCAGCAGCATCTCCCATATTTGTAAAGCAACAGTTTGGGGTAACACTTGCACAATATTCTGGAATCTATGAAAAGAAAACAAGAACAACAGACTATTGATAGATAACATGATTAAGAATAGTAAGTAAAAAAAAGCAGTAAGCTGACAAAATCATCAACATGTTAGGCAAAATGTTTAGAGGCACTTCATCTATCTTTACATTCTAAGTTCAAATTCTGCTGAGAGCTACTCTGCCTTTCACCCTGTCAGGGTCAGGAAAACAAGTACCAGTTAAACACTGGGATTAATGTTATTGACTTACTCCTACTCCCAAAATTGCTGGCCTTGTGCCAAAATTTGAAATCGGGATTAACTGACACTCCATCAGTTACAAGGGCTCCAGTTGATTCAATCAACAGAAAAGCCAGCTCGTGAAATTTACATGCAAGTGGCTGATCACTCCACAGACACACATACTCTTAATATAGTTCTCAGGGAGATTTAGTGTGACACAGAGTGTGACAAGGCTGGCCCTTTGAAATACAGGTGCAGCTCATTTTTGCCAATTGAGTGGACTGGAGAAATGTGAAATAAAACGTCTTGCTCAAAGACACAATGTGCTGCCAGGAATCAAACTCACCTAACCTAACAATTGTGAGCTGAATACACAAACCACTAAGTCAAGCACCTTCACTTAAATCATGATTAAGAATAATAAGAATAGTTAAATGTAAAATATGGTAGTAACTCTTATAGTTTTTCCAGCAACCACTGACTCAGAAATTGATAACAAATTGAAAATAAGGAATTACTCAAATAGTATTCACTTAGCTTGAAAAATTGCTGTCTTCCAAACGTACAAGCTTGTCGTTTCAGGTGCCAGTGCCACTTAAAAAGCACCCGTACTGGTGCTGCATAAATGCACCTGTGACACATTAAAAGCACCCAGCACACTTTGCTAAGTGGTTGGTAACAGGAAGGGCATCCAGCTGTAGAAACCGTATCACAACAGACAGTTGGAGTTCAGACAACTCCCTATATGATACTAAAATATAACGTTTTGAGGCAACTTTGTTGCATTGATTTGTTTCTATAGTGCAAACTCGTTGCCAACAACACTAAAGAATTGCATTAATTCTACATAGCAACCATTATAAAAGGGTGCAACTGAAACAGTCAAATGAATATGGTATTGGAATATCAAATCAGAGTTTGAAAACTTAAAGCAATTTAAATACATTTTGGTAATGTATTTTCAGTACACAAAATGTTACATTACTTAGCCCCAATAACTATTGGAAATTGGTATTTGAATTATCTGGGAATGTTACTTGAGTTAGCTCATTTGGGTTTGGGAAACTTTTACATCTTATTTGTATTATGCAATGCTGCAAACTGGTGTTAACTGAAAAATGTTTTGGTACTATTTTAGCCCTGTATCCATCACATACAACTACTGAAAGTTGTGGATATGTCAAAGAGAATTATGGAATGATAAATAACACACAGTGCACTTACTTGACAGAAAATCGCTGAGACCACTTGCAGTTATATTCTACCGAGGATGCAATGACAGATGCAATTAACTTCTCAAACAGGAATGGCATCTGTCGTAATTTGCTGTATACTTCTAAAATACTTTCTAGCAGACCATCAACTTGCTCAATTGTGGACTCATCACTTTCTGATAATACAGACCAGCATAAAGATAAGATATGATCCAAATATTCTTTACTGATATCTGGATTAAGTAAAATCAAAGACTTCAAGCACAAAAACCATGAATCTGTTTTCCTGTAACAAAAAAGACAAAGATACAAAAGATATAATGACATATAATCATAAAATATATTTCACATTATTTCAAAGAAACAATGACTATGAAGATGAGATGCTGAACTAATAATCTGAAGATTATGTGTTCAAGCTTTATGACTACAGTCATAATGATGTGCATCCAAACAAAACAGAATTTGCTGGTCAATGTACAAGGCAGTGAACAACCATTAGAGCAGTCCAAGGTTCATATCCTGTTCTTGGCATTGTACTGTTCAAGTCCGGAGACTCAACTTTTAAATGGAGCAATCCACCAAGCAGTAAACATGCACCGCACAATAGGAATAACAGGTTTGAAACAACATTAACAGCACTGTTGATTTAGCAAGTGATTTGTTAGCTTTCAAGACCAAGTTCAATTCATTATATGAGAAAGTTTATCCAGAATAGACTGAAGGGAATTTTGCTCCTTATTTACTTAATGTTAAAAATCTGGAGAACAAACACCGGACAATATAGAACATTGAGACTTTAAATTTTCGCTGATCAAAATAAATTAACTCACGTTACACCACTTTGTCAGTGACAAACAGGTGTCAATTCCCAGTTTTTAGCTGTAGAAAAATCCTCAAGCTGTAAAAACAAATGCTCCAATAAAAACTATTCCCAGTTACCTACATAGTATTAATCCTTTCTACTATAGGCACAAGGCCTGAAATTTGGGGGAGTAGGATGGTCAATTACATTGGCCCCAGTGCTCAACTGAAAATTATTATAGTGACTCTGAAAGAATGAATGGCAAAATCAACCATAGCAGAATTTGAACTCAGAACATAAAGACATGAAATACTGCTAAGCATCTTGTCCGACATGGTAACAATTCTACTAGTTTGCCACCTCATCCAAGTAATATTAATAATAAACGTTGTGATACCTCCTGGAATCATTGAACCAAATTCTGACAATGATTTCATCTGGTCACAGATTCAAGGATACCATGCTCAAAAATAAGGTTTAATTAAAATAATAAAATGTTTTCTGTGAGTGTGTAAATGTGTATGTTTGTGCAAAGAGAAAGAAATAAAGAGAGATCAGTTTTTACTAATTTCTTATCCATTTATATAATAATGGCAAAATGGTAGACAACTGAATACACAACCATGAATTCAAACCTAACTACATTCTGCCAGGCTAATAACTAGTTCCATACTCACTTCATCCATAATTAACAGAAGTGAAACATGAGCCGTGACTGCGGAGGACATGCGTAGGCTCAAAAGAAATAAAGCTAGCATGATACGCTGGATGTGTAATGTCAGTGTGCACACACAACAGAGTGTAAGCACCCTGAGAGAAATGTTGAACATTAGAAGCATCGGAAGTGGCATGCAAGAGAGACGTTTGCGCTGGTATGGTCATATACTATGGATGGATGAGGAGAGCTGTGTGAAGAAGTGCCACTCCCAAACAGTTGAAGGAATCCTGGGTAGAGGTAGACCCAGGAAGACATGGGATGAGGTGGTGAAGCATGACCTTTGAATGATGGGCCTCACAGAGGCAATGACGAAAGACCAAGACCTCTGGAGATATGCTGTGACTGCAAAGACCTGGCAAATAAAGTAAGTTCATGGCTGTATCCTACACCAGTTTCGCATAACCAGCCCCAGCCCATTCAAAAGTACCTTGGATTGTAGGGTGACCTGCTGTGCTTGAGGAGACCTATTGAGTCAAGTACATCAACATCAAAATGAAAATCAAATGGAAATTGTAGTTGTGATACCCATGCCGGTGGTATGTAAAAAGCACCAACCAACAGTGGCCGTTGCCAGCCTCCTCTGGCCCATGTGCCAGTGGCACGTAAAAAGCACCTACTACACTCACGGAGTGGTTGGCGTTAGGAATGGCATCCAGCTGTAGGAAAACTGCCAGATCAGACTGGAGCCTGGTGCAGCCTCCTAGCTTCCCAAACCCTGGTCGAACTGTCCAACCCATGCTAGCATGGAAAACAGACGTTAAACGATGATGGTGATGAAGATGATCATCATAACCACCCACACAAATTAGAAGAATTAAATATAAAAGATGAAAGACAATAAGCGAAAAAAAAACAACAAAAAAGTGTTTGAACAAAAAAAAAAAAACTGACCTTTCAGCTGTGAAAAGAATTTGAGGGAGTTGTTTGGAGTACATGAACCAAAATTTCTTTTCATTATCATCATCTGCATTCAAATTGTAAATATTCATGTTGCTGATGCTATCCAATAACTGCCCCATAATTTCTATAGCCTTGTTTTCTTCAACAGCACCATGGAACTTGCCTTGTTCCAAATCAAACCCAAGTAACTTACTGATGTTGTCCAACATTATCTCAATCAACACAGAGCTTTCCCTATATATAGAGACAAAATAAAACAATTTGCTTTACAAACCAACAATTTCATGTATTACACCATGACTGCAATAGTTTTTCCAAAAACAGGCTTATAAAGAGAGATTATTGCAGAGAGTTGCATAGTAGTGAATTATAGAGAATTTGACAAATGCATTATTTAGAAATAGTGTACAAGTGGTAGTCAATATCATCCATAACTGTTTGTCCTTGAACCCCTTCTCTGTAATTTACAGATGCCCTTACTGTTACCAAATCCCACCTATTTCCAAGCATGGTAATATTTCTCCATGCCCAATCATGTTCTTGTAAAACATTAACAATAAAGGGCACTACTTGTATGATAGTGACAATCATTTTACAACCCTCACACAATGTTAAAACAAAAAGACACAAACATACATACACATATATGGGGGTTGGACAAAATAATGGAAACACCTTAAAATTTCAAACAAATTTATTTTAATATGGGGTAGGACCGCCTTTGGCAATAATTACAGCTTGAATTCTACAAGGTATGGACTCATACAAAGTTTGAATTGTTTCCAAGGGAATTTTTGTCTATTCTTCACCTAAAACAGTCTCCAGTTCAGTTCTTGTGGTGATGATGATGGAGGATATCAACTCCTTACTTGTTTTTCTAAAATGCACCATAAATGTTCAATAATATTGAGATCTAGGGATTATGGTGGCCAGATAAGATAAGAATATTCCTCATGCCATTCAGTAACAACTTTAGTTGTGTGAATTGGTGCATTATCATCCTGAAAGATTACGTTTTCCTTCGGAAATAGTTCCACAACCATAGGATGAATTTGATCAGATAAAATGCTTAGTCTTGACTATTAATTCTGCTATGATGGGAAACCATTGGGCTAGCAGATTTCCATGATATACCCCCCCCCCCCCACCGATCATGACAGATCCTCCTCTGTGTTTAACAGTTGGAAGAAGGTAGTCTGGGTCAAATGCTTCTTTTGGCTGTCTCCACACGTATACTTGGCTGGTGGTCGGAAATATGGTAAAGGATGATTCGTCCAAGAAAATAACATTCTTTCATTACTCTAGGGAAGAAGTCTGTAGGTTTTTACTCTACTCTAAATGCTTTGCAACGTTTGATTTTGAAAGGAGTGGTTTTCCGATTGCAGCCCTCCCATGAAATCTGGCTTCGTGCAGCTCCTGGCAAACAGTTTTTATGGAAACTGGATTCTCGAGGTGGTCATTAAGCTCTGCAGAAATTTTGGGAGCTGAACTCTTGTGATCCTTTCTAACAATTCATGTAAGAGTTCAACGGTCCCTATCTGAAAGTTTTGGTTTTCTTCCAGAGTTTTGTTTCAATGAGGAGGTTTTTCCCTCTTTTTCAAAGGCTGTCATTATTTTTGAGACAGTACTTCTTGATACACCAAACATTTCAGCTGTTTTCGTTACGCTAGCGCCTGCCATACGAGCACCAGCAATTTGACCTCTTTGAAAGTCTAATAGATCTGTCATTTTAATGAATTTTAATTACCTTTCTCTAATGATATCTGAAAAGAAGCAGCAATTTTAGCAAAACATATTAAGCAACATTTATAATAAATCAAAAACATAAAAACAAGCTTTTGATGGTTTTATAGATATTTCAAAATTATGATGCTATGATGCTAGGTGCTTCCATTATTTTGTCCAACCCCTGTATATGCCAGGAATGCATTTAATATATTCTACCTAAGTTAAGAAATGGTGATATGAGTGAAAATTTTGTAAATGTAAGTTTTCACTGTATAAATTGACAATAGGAAATAGTCATATATTTCCCATGATGGAAAAAAATAGGTATTAGTACACCTGGGAATCAAACCCACACCTCTTATAATAATCCTAGGGCTATGATAGAAGACACCTGTTCAAGGTTTTATGCAGTGGGACTGAACACAGAACCATGTAGTGAGGAAGCAAACTTCTTAACATGCTGCCATGTCTGTGTCTCCGAGAAATATTAAGACAAATATTAATAACATTAAACTTAATCTTGGAGGGAGTGAGGAGTAGCCCTGCTTCTTGAGACTTATTTGAAAAAAAAAACAAAATCCACAAGACATAATATTTTTATTAAATGTCCTTTCTTTGTGTTATTTATTATTTTTATCATCAAAATGTTTTCTTATCTAATCTGAATCAGTAATTTTGTTATTTCCAGTTAGAAGATACTTCCCATCACATCACTAATAACTAGGGAAAAGCATGACCAATACAACATCTCATCTCATTTCCACAAATGACATGTTTTATTTAATTCATATTCTTTAATGATATTTCTAATGAAATACACAATGTAGTATTTTAATTAATTTTGAAAATAACCACAGCAGCTCACAACACTTGAGAAAGCAGTAGTTTTAATGCTTAAACTAGATTACCAACATAATTTGAAGAAAACAAAAAACCAAGCTAAGTAACATTATTCTTTATCAATCTATATAGATTGTGAGCATTATAAAATAATAACCAATTCATTTAATTCTTTTGATACTAAAGTATCAGAGACTACTTCTGTAGGATATGTATAAATGAAAAAGTATATATATTCTCTTTGATATCTACTAAAACACATTGCTGCAAGATTCAGATATAAAAGTGTCTTGCATTAAGTTTGGTATCATTTTCAATGCTTTTGGTTCAGGCTCTATCTCCCACACAAATACATAAAAGATTTGTAGATAATGTCAAATAAAGAACTCACGTCTCTCCTTCAATAAATAAAGCAAAAAGTTTTGGTAAATAATCCAAGACAGCAGCCCTGAAATCAACTGCTAATGCTTCATTGTCCTGAATATCAAGGAAATATAACAAACAGAAGATAAGCACAATATTTTCCATCAAATGAATGAATTTAAAAATAAACTTGCTTAAAAACTTGTTAAGAACTATTCATATTTTCAGTTTAGCTTTGTCAAGATAGAGGCTCTGTAAATTTAAAGAAACCTTTTCTAGACTGTTGGAACAAATTATGGCCTTTGTAAAGCCAGTGTAGTAGCTGTAATAACTATTGTCTACTAAAATCAACTGAAACAAGGTCATTTACGTTGCTCAAAAGTCACAGCAATAATGGCGTGGCCAAACTGGGGCACTAGATGAACAAGCAAACAAAATGATGGGTTAATTAGGTTAAGTTTTATTTGTGAAATACTGTTGTTTTGAATTTGCTGCAGAAAATGGCCTATGTTTGTGATGGTGAGTGGGGAGGAGACACTAGGAATATGGCCTAGGTGTCAAGGGGCCGGCAGCCTGAAAAGGTTTGGGAACCACTGATCTAAATATTGGTCACACATTTATAAACACTACTCAAATGTTGACATTTTCATAACTTGTAAAACAAAAAAATATATATATATTATTATTAAAACAGTTTGATTCAACCCCATATGACTGTTCATTGCTGAATGTTACATATGTTATAAATAACATTGTGTTAATATCACTCAGCAATAGTGGCATATGTGTCTGTTCCAATGAGTAGAGTCAAAAGCTCTTTTAGATTATATTTTGAATTTCCACATTTTATATCTGGACTGAGATACAACTGAAGGAAAACAAAGAATGAAGAAACAGCATACTAATTCAACCATAAGCCACAAACCCATCTTCACTAATTGGAATTTTAGGAAAAATAACAATGAACATTTAAGGATAAGAACATCATAAAAAGATAAAGTTTATTAATTAATCAGCTCTTGCACTTATCATGGTTCCACTTCAAAGAAAACCAATGACATATCCTCGCTTCCTCAATTCAACATATAAAAATCATCATCATCCTTTAACACACATAAAAATCATCCTCATCCTTTAACAGCCACTTTCTATGCTGGCATGGGTTGGACAGTTTCACCAGAGCTGGCAAGCTGGAGTACTGCACAAGGTTCCAGTCTGATTTGGCTTGGTTTCTATGGCTGGATGCCCTTCCTAACACCAACCACTTTACAGTGTGTGCTGGATGCTTTTAACATGGCACAAGTGCTTTTATGTGATGCCAGCACAAGTACTTTTTGCATGGTGCCAGCAGAAGACATATACACAAAGGGTATCCATTAAGTTTCTATCCACCAATTTCAGACACAAGGCATTGGACAACCTGAGGCCAGAGGACACTTGCTCAAAGTGAAACAGTCAGAGAGAAACTGAAACCACATAATTATGAAGCAAACTGTGTCTACATGGCACCATCACACACACACACACCCCAAGCAAGCTTCTGTACAGTTTCTATCTTCAACATTTCATTCACCAAGTATTAAACAACATGGACAGAAAACTCTGTTACATGATTCTGCACAGGGAACCGAGAACCATGTTGGTTGCAAGCTGAACTTCCTAGCCACACAATATGTCTATTAACCTTTTTAGCATTCAGGTTACTCTGTCAAATGTAAAGCTTATTTATTCACATTATTTTGAATTACTTGTGTATTATGTTGTAGCTTTCAGATTTCAATGATGTGGTTGTTTACAGTTAGAATAACAAATGTTGGGTAGGTGTGAGAGGCCAGATCGGGCAAGTTTGAACATAGAACAGGAAGAATATTTGGGCTGGATACAGCTGGTTTAAATGCTAAAGGGTTAAAATGAATATATAAATATCTTACAGTTCTAGTAATAGCTTCTTCCATTATTGTAAACAGCTGACTTAGCCGAGACTTGATTTCTAAAATATTAGTTGCAGCACTCAGTTTTTGAAATTTCCTGAAAAACAATCTTTGATCTCTGAAAAAAAAAAAAAATATATATGAAACTACAAGGCATTTTTTCAAGGCAGCATGAAAACAACAAACTTTCTTGCAAAAAGAAACCTCAACTTACTTGTTAAAAACAGTATTTTTTATCATCTCATCAAGTAAACATGAAATGTGGTTGTAATCAGAACGGTGTTGACATTTATATCGGAGAATTAGTACAGATTGAAATAATTTATTGCAGAACAACTTAAGAACCTGTAAAGAGAGAAGAAAAAAAATCTGATTTGAGAATGAAAATTCAAGAAACTGGGCAGGGATATAACTTGTTTTACAAAAATCATTTATATTTTAAATACTATTTACAACTATTATACATTGATTTATTTAGACTAATTTTGTAGATATGGCTGTTTGGTGAGAAGTTTGCTTCCCAACCACATGGTTCAAAGTTCAGTCTCACTGCCTGATACCTTGAGCAAAGGTATTCTATAGCCTCAGGGCAACCAAAGCCTTGTGAATTGATCTGTAAGACAGAAACTGAAATAAGTATTTCATGTATATAGAAATGTGTATGTGTGTGTGTATTGCCATCTCTTTGCTTTGACATTGCATGACAGTTGTAAAAACAAGTGTCACTGTCATGCAAGTGGTGTTCTTCATTTCCAATTTTCCATGAAGACATTCATGTGGAAATATCACCTTACTTGGAAACAGGTGAGGATTGACAACAGGAAGGGCATCTGTCAGCAGAAAAATTTGCCTCAACAAATTCCATCTGATCCATGAGAGCATGGAAAAGTGGACATTAAAATGATGATAATGAATTTCCTCATTTTGATTGTTAAAGTTACGTTGTGCCCTCCAGCTTTCTTCGGATGTTGTTGAATTTGATAATATTCTTGAAATTCCAAACTAAACCCTTTATTCAGAACATGGCGGAATAGATTGTTCTCATTTCATTGTCCCTGTTTGGGATATTAGTTGTTAGTTAGTTCTGATGTTGCTTGCTCATTCTGCTTAAACTAGAGTATATAGATAGATACACTAAACCAGAGACTGAATTCATACCTGCTAAATAAACTATTGCCCTTAACTAATACTTATATTGCATAGTTACAGCTGCCCTTTGGCAAGGCAAAGCACCCATTCAGCAAAGTCATTGGACTGCAGCCTGGTAGAGTGTGAAGAGGTTGTGGAAGAGCTCAACTGAGCCAACAGTGCTTCTTACATTGATTATGAGCAGAAGAATCCCAGAAGATCAACGGCCAGGATCACCAAGCTCCATCAAGAGAGTAACTGCAATGCATCCATAAGGGAAGTATCTATGATTGTGTAATCAGCTAATGAATGATTCACTATGACTCAAGCTCCCAATTGAAACTCATAATAAAAAATGGATGGCAACAGGGAATCATAGGAATCTGCAAAAGCAATGAAAAGAAAATAGTGACTATATTATTGTCCCATAACTAATGGAAAATAGAAGCCTTAAATTTAATTCTTGATGAGGACAATAGTCTGAATGAATCAATGTATAAAAATGATAATTCCTCACTTTCAGACAAAATCTATTTTAGTTTATAACACAAGTTCTATGTTAGCATAAGTCCAGTAGTTAGGGAGTAAATTGACATGTTTGCATTGTCCCATTTGCTAACCACTCAATCATGAAATATATACTGTAAAATAGTGACATCTATCCCAAAAGAAGAAAGAATTTATACTCTGAATTTGGCTCAGATAAAAATACCTACACATAGCAATATCAACAGGTTTGTATCAAGAGAGAAAAGTCACTGGAAGACACACTATTCATTCCACAACTCAGATTTAAACATGAGATTGTTGCTAGACATTAGCCTAGCAACAATCTCATCTAATTTGATATCACATGACATGACAACTTCTGACATTTTAAATGATAAGCAATAAAAAAAGCCATGTGGATTTGGTTCTAAGATAATGGATCTCAGATTATAATATTTATTCATCTGAAGGCAATCAATTTTATTTTTTAGAGCACCTGAAAAGATAATATCAATTGACTTCTTTGAGTCTTTTTTCATCAGTTAATCAGTGAAGGAGGGACAGCATCCAAAGACCTTTGTAGACTCTCCCAGATTGGGGAGGTTAATATAGCTGAACATGTACAGAAAAATAGTAGGCAAATAGGGAACTGGAGTCTGGTCCAAATGCTTCAGAGAGTTGACCTCAACAAAAACATTCATGGACCAAACAGAGGTGTCAAACTAGGCAACAGGTTTGACCTATTGTTCAATACATAAGTTTCCATTCCCATTCACTGAGAATGATTAGTATTCATTTGGATTCTCAAATGAAAATCATGTTATAGATTTAATTATATAGTTAACCACATACACATACAACAGCATGGATTTCATTATGCAGTTAATATACATTGCCACACATTTTCCCTGCCATTTTACATCTATGCTTCCCCTAAGTATGTATGAATGGAATGATTTATTAATATAATTCTAAATGTGCCAGTCAGACAAGCTGACAAGACGTTTCTACCTCCTATATTGTGATTGATTTAGGGTAGGAAGAACAGCCAACAGTTAAAAGTATTTGTTCCAGCAATACGTCAATATCAAAATGATCAAAAGCAACCCAATATAAACATGGTGCAAGAAATATAAAACATGTTAATTATCTCTAACAAAGAACACAGACATTTTGAAAAGAGATGGTTCAGTAAACTGCTGATTGTCATAATCATTTCAGCAAAGGAAAGCACAAAATGTGAAAAAAATTTGTTTCACATCTTTTATCATACTGACATGAGTGTGGTAATTTTGTAAATAATCCTTTACAGTAGTAATGATGATGACAGAAACAATAGCAATTGTGATACTGCTGCTGGTGGGCAATAATACAGAAACCATGATGATGGTGATAATAGTCGTGCAGGGGCAAAAAAAGGCAGTGGCAAGGTAATGATTGTGGTAGTGATAAAAGAAATAGTGGTGGTGGTGTTGTAGTTGAAGAAATGGTGGTGCTGATAGTGGTAGTACTGGTAGAAGTAATGGTGTTGGTAGTGGTTTAAGAATGATGTGATGATGGTAGTACTAGTGGAAAGAAAAACAGTGATGGAGGTGGTGGTAGAGAGGTGGTGTTAGTTGTGGTAGAAATTATGAAGAAGTTGATTGAAGTAATGACAACATTAGCAAAGAAGGAATAAGTCAGCCTCTTTACCTGGACTTGGTTACAACTAATTTTTTGACAGTCACAGAAAGACTTAATCAGACTAGTTAACATGTCATCAATATGTTGCTCCATGTGACCAGTTGTAGCAAGTTGTTGCAGACTTATGCTGCTGACAGCAGACAAAAGGTTAGCCTGAAGTAAAAAAAAATAAACAGATTTATGTTACTTTAAACCATATTATCTGATTCACTTATATACAAGCACTTTAGCATTTGCCCTTTTTCACTCTCACACACACACACACACACTACTTCTTACATCTAAACACATATATACTCGCTTATACAATAAAGCTATCATAGACAATCACATATATATACATTCATATACTTTCTGACAAACAAACTCACACAGAAGGCCGTGGATGTCAGAATCTGTAGAATATTGTACAAAATGTCTTAAGGTATTTGGCTACATCTCTTTACATCCAGAATTCAAATCCTACCTAGACTGACTTGTCCTTTCATTCTTCTAAGATTAATAAAATAACCAGTCAAGTATTTGGTGCCAATATAATCAACCGTACCCTGAAGGTAATGTTGGAGTATGGTCAGCCTACATACTGTTGTTTGAGCTCCTTGACTGCAAGACAGCATCATGGGAAATGTCCCTTTAAGATGCCAAATGTTGAAAAACACTAAATACCTCAAACAAGGCAAGACAACTTTCCCTGTAAGCGATTGAGAACGGTGGATATCAATATTTTGCTGTTTTTCAGCTTCCCAGCACTATGTATTAAATCACGTCAGAATGGATCGCGATGGCTGATTTGTGGTATATATGCAAATAGTGCAGTCTATCTGCTGATGTGCAACAGCACCACACAAGGAAAACAAAATAAAATTATGAATTATAAGCAGCTCTAATAATGCAAACATTATTATACCACATACTGTATGTGCTATATATATTATTCAAATGTCAATAATTCTGCAACAATTGCCAGATACTAAACTGCTTGCATACAATAATAATGTCCACATGTAAAGTATTCTGAGAGCTCATCCAAGCTTTCAATCTCATCATTTTCTTGCCGCAGAAGCACTGAATCTAAAGCATTAAAGATTATAAACAATTGGTTATATGGGACTGAGTAATATTTGTGTAAAAGAATATTGCTGATACTTACCATGTTTTCAATGTTTGAGGTAAAAAGGCAGGACAAGGCTGGAGATGACAACAACAACTTACAGCAAACTATTACACTGTCGGAGTACTTCAATTTATTTTGGGACACATTGGTCAAGCTGGAAATTAACATCTGCAAAGAATATAAGAAATGTTTATATATTTTGTCTTGTCTGAAGAAGGGTGGGATGCCACAGCCTTTCAAGACTTACAGAAATACAGAGGAGGAGAAAGAGACATTGTATAGGTGAAATATTGAATTTGAACTTTTGAAAATTTGTAGATGAAGATAAACATATGAAGAGAGAGAGAGGGAGAGTAGGGGAATGGAAACAGATTTCCAGAAGGAGATAAATATGAGTGGCATGTAAGATAATGGCACCAGCTAGACTATTTTATGCCTAAAAACAAATTATTTTAAAATATTACTTAAGCCTATAGTTTACTAGTTTCATAATTTTACACACACACACACACATATATATATCACCTCCATCAGTGTTTTAATGTCCACTTCCCAAGCTTATATGAATCAGACAAAATTCATTGTGGCAGATTTTCTAGGGCTGGATACCTGTCTTGTCACCAACTCTCACCTGTTTCCAAACAAGGTAATATTTTCCCATGGCCAGACATTTTTCATAAAAAGCTGGAAACAAATTATATCATTAGTATGATGCAATGTTCATTTATAACTAACGCATGATGTCCAGACAAGGATACATACATGCAACAGGTCTCTTTGAGTTCCCATCAACCAAATCCACTCACAAGCCTCTGGTCAGCCCAGAGCTATAGTAGAAGACAGTTGTCCACAGTACATGCAGTGAGACTGAACCTGAAACCACTGCTTTTCCATGCTGGCATGGGTTTAATGGATCATCATGAACTGAATCAGTTCTTCATAGTTACTGCCCTCTCAGGCAGGTGGGGAGCCATGTCTTGCTTCTACATCCAATATCTGGCAGGTTTTAATGATTGGATGTTATTCCTATTGCCAATCACTTTACAGATCATACTGAGTGCATTTAGCAAAGCACCAGCACAAGAGAGATTGTCATGCTCCCCGCAACTCTAAAAACTTTCCTCTGCTCTATATTGTTTCTAATTGTTGACCAAAATTAGATGTTTACAGTACCCGGATTCCCAAAGCAATCACCAGTATAAGAACTAGGTTTGATGATGACTAACTTCAATGATTGAACAACAAATGGTGTTGTCCAATAGTGCACACACAGTTTGTATTGAGAAATATAAATATTCCAACTGGGTGAAACATCCATGTATACTTCAACAACTGTAGACATTGTAGTCTTTTGTAGGTTTGCAGTGTTGAATTAAATTTGTTTCAAAGTGAAAGCTACTTGCAACAAACCACCAACCTATACAGAAAAGATACATTTTTCATGTGCACAAAGCTGAACGAGAGTTCAGCACTGGCCCTATAAATTATTATGATTTTGTAAGAATTAGCTTATGCTGTTATATGTATCTGTAAAAAGAGAAGAACAATGTCAATAAACAAAAAGAAAATGAAAATTTTACAATAAAAATTAATATGAAAATAAATAAAAAGAGAAGACAAATACTCACAGAGCTGAAAGATGGTTTCAGAACTATAACCTGCTTCTTGGATAACCGTTGCTGCATTTTCTTTGTAAGTAGAAGCCATTCCAGGCAATGCCATATGGCTTCAAAATCTTCATCAGACAAGTTTTTTCTATAAGAAGAAATTAAAACATTCCCAGAAACTACCAAATGTTGGTGATGGCAAAGATTAACTTTGCATTGCAGTTACCTACCTGCATCAAGGCAGTGAATATTTTGAGTCACCAAGGAGCTTCTATATGAGATCTGATCAATAAGTATCTGGACTGTTGCCATAGTAATGAAGCTAAAGCATGCAGAGCAAAGCTGCTTGGCAAAGATTGACTGTGAACTCTGCTGCGCACATGCACTAAGTTTTAACGTTCTAGCTCACTTCTGCTATTTACAGCAGTGCTTGGAAGGAAGGTGTGTCGCATGTAATCATCGCATTGACTATGACAGAGGAAGTTGTCATGGCAAGATCTGCTCAGAAGCCTACATAAAGTTGCAGAATGTGTATAGAGAGGAGTGTATGAGCAGCACACAAATGTACAATTGGCTCAGACGTTTCCAAGATGGCCAAAAAAAATGTAAATATTGACAAATGTTCTGGAAGACCCGCAACCAGCAGAACTGACCTGAGAAAAACATCACAGATGTGCGTGCGGCTGTGAAAGGAAATCGTCGAATCACCATCTGTGAGTTATCAGATTAGTTACAGTTCAGTTCAGTCCATTATCACTGAAGATTTGGGTATGAGACACATGTCTGCCAAGTTTGTGCCAAAATTGCTTTCAGCAGACCAAAAAGACACTCAGGTTTCAGTTGCACAAGATTTCCTTAATCGTGTTGAGAACAATGAAAACTTTGCATAGGCCTCTGAGCAGGTATCACCAAGCTTTTGGCAAAATTTGATGCAGATTCTGTTCAACTTTTTCTGTCATGGTCAATGCGACAATCACACACTACACACCTTCCTTCCAATCACTTCTGTAAACAGCAGAAGCAGCTTCACTCAGTGTGCTTTAGCTTCATTACCACAGCAACAGTCTGGATACTTATTGATCAGATCACGTATGATAGTTAAGCAGAATCCCTTCAAGCCACACCCTACTATTGGAAAAAAAAAATTAACATTTTGGACAATATAATCTTGGATGACCAAAAAGACATGGTCGTGGTTGGAACACTTTGATCACAGGTCTGTTTAGTCACAGCTGAATAAGCGCTGAATCAACAATACTGAATACTTTATTGGTAAATCAGAAACCAACAACAAAATTACAAAAGCTCAAGTCCCAGACGATACTGCACAGGATTATGCAGCATAACCAAATAAGAATATAACATTGTTATTATAACAAAGAAGACTATATATCATTACTATTATAATTGAACACATTGCTAAGAAGAAAGTAATTACTATGAACAAATTAGCTATCCTAACATTAAACTACTGACTGAAAGGTAAGGTAACTGAAATCTGACATTGCATTCAAAATTATTACAGAATAACTTGCTAAAAAATGTGCTTCCATAGCAAATACAGAAATATGAATTAGTATTTATGGCACAAATATTTTTTAAATACCTTAAAAAAGTGATTGTAGTATCATCAAGTTGAAATTTAAGAGAATCTGATTCTAAAAGAACACACCAACAGAAAATAACATCATCATTTTAACATCTATTTTTCCATGCCTGCATGGGTCAGATGGAATTTTGTTGATGTGGATTTATATACCAGAGGGTGCTCTTCCTGTTGCCATTCCTCATCTGTTTACAAATAAGATAATATTTCCCTGTGATAGACAAGTTTCCATGGAGGATTGGAAATAGACAATACTACTTGTATGACAGAGACATTTGTTTACAGCTATTATACAATGTCAAGGCAAGGAGAATAAAACACACATATATACTTATATATATGCAACAGGCTTCTTTGTTTCCATCTACCATATCCACTCACATGGCTTTGGTTGGCTCAGGGCAATAACAGAAAACACTTGCCCAGAGATGGCCCAATTGAACTCAGATCTTAACAGTTGTTCATTGTACATCATTTTTTTTTTGGTTTGGTCTTGAGACATGGTTTGTACTATGGCCTTCAAGGCCCTCCAAAATCAGTAAGATCAACACAATTAATATTTCTCTTGCAAACTGATGGCTGCAGAAAAAAATGCTAAGGAGAGATTTTCAGAAGGCTGGTATTTTGGGAAGAAAAGATTGGCAAAGATGGAGAATAGGTGGCCACAATGTAAAAGATGAGAAGAGACAAATGAGTCAAAAGTGTTTGTGTAGAGATGGCACAAGACTAACCAGTAATGAAGAACAAAGACCAATGGTAGAAAAAGTAGATGAGACAGCATGTCTGTGGGCTAGATATTGAAGCATGTTGGTGAGTGACTCCAAGCCAATTAGTTGGGTGATCTCTTTTTTGGACATATTCAGCAGCAGAATTGTCCTAGATATGTCAGTAATACTCTCCATGGTTCTCAATTGAGTTTTGTTGAGATTTAGCTGTTATTAGAACTAAAGTATTTTCTAGAGCTGAAGAGGAAGAACAGTCTTTGTGATGCTGTCTCTGTTATGTTGAGGATGTATGTTAGCTAGGAGATATAATCAGATGGTGAGACCTAGTATTTGTAATGACCTTGGAGGTTTTAACAGTGTGATATGTGGATATGTGATGGACATTTGTGATAATACAGTGTAACACAGTGATCAAACATCCCAACAGATGCAGAAACAGCCATGGATTAGCAAAAGCTGATCAGATGAGATAGAGATGAAGCATGTTTGGAGTTTATTATGTATCAGACAGGGAGGAATGTAGAGGAAAAATAAACTAAATGCAGAGTTGAGGACTACAAAAGATTTGGTTTCTTCACTAGCAGCATCAATATAGGATGAGCGTGGAGCAAAGAAGTGTTGAAGTCACAGAGGGTGGTCACTTGCAAGAGAATTGAGGTGAAAGCTATGTCTTTAATGCAGGAAGAGATATCGTCAAAGAAGTATATAGAGGAGTGAGGAGGGAAACGTTGTGCTAGAGTAATTGGAAGTTCTTATTGCTGATATACAAAAGAGGAGTGGTAGGCAGAGTGGAATCTATATATGCATAAATACCATCTTTTTCTTTTCATGCAATTCTGGATAGAGATCAACTATAGGTAAGTAAATCAGTTCATAGCAACATTGTTGTCATGAATCCTTATCACGTAACTATTATACAAAATTGAATGAGATAGTCAACATATCATCATAAGACAAGTAAATTAAAAATAGATATTAAAGATATACCCTTAAAACTTAATACAACATAGATAAAACAAACCATTTTGAAGTTATGAAACACTGAAAGAACTTAGTTAATCAGGAAAAAATATACAGAGAATTAATAATGAATAAAAGAACCTTAGAGTTAATCTAGCAAAAACCAAAGTCTTAGTAAGTAGAAGAGCAGACAAATCACAAATCTTTTCAGGTAGGTAGCCCTGCTCAATCTGTAGTAAAGGTGTAGGTAGAAACTCCACAAGATGTAGCTTGTGTAATCTATGGACACATAAGTGGTGCAACAATATCAGAGGAAGGTTAACTGGGAAAATAGTCTTTGTGTGTGGAAGGTGCACAGGTACAATATACACTAAAAATGTACAGAAAATAGACTCCATCAAATGCCAGTGGGGATATCTAGAAGTAGTTGATAGCTTCTGTTACTGAGGTAACCAAGTCAGTAGTGGGAGTGGATGCTCCAAGAGCATAGCTGCTAGAATAAGAATAGGCTGGGCAAAGTTCAGAGAGCTTCTGTCCCTGTTGGTAACAAAGGGCCTCTTTCTCAGAGTGAAAGGTAGACTGTATGATGTCTGTGTGCAAATAGCTATGCTACACAGCAGTGAAATATGGGCTGTGACCAGCAAGGACATGCGTAGGCTTGTAAGAAATGAAGCTAGTATGCTTCACTGTATGTGTAATGTCAGTGTGCATGCACAACAGAGTGTAAGCGTCTTGAGAGAAAGGTTGGGCATAAGAGGCATCAGACGTGGTGTGTAAGAGAGACGACTGTGCTGGTATGGTCATATGATGCGTATGGATGAGAACAGCTGTGTGAAGAAGTGCCAAACTCTAACAGTGGAGGGAACCTGTGGAAGAGGCAGACTCTGGAAGACATAAGACAAGGTGGTGAAGTACGATCTTCGAATGTTGGGCCTCATGGAGGCAATGACAAGTGACCGAGACCTTTTGCAATATGCCTTGCTTGAGAAGAACCATCAAGCCAAGTGAGATCATAGTTGTGGCTGATGCCAGTATCACGTAAATGGTACCCATGCTGGTGGCACATAAAAAGCACTATTTGAACATTGGGCCTCAAGAGGCAGTGACAGGTAACTGAGACCTTTGGCAATTTACTTGAGATCTGTCAAGTCAAGTGAGATCATAGTCATAGCTGATGCCAGTGTTATGTAACTGGCACCCATGCTAGTGGCATGTAAAAAAGCACCCATTACACACTCTTGGAGTGATTGGTGTTAGGAAGGGCATCCAGCTGTAGAAACTATACTAAATCAGACTGGAACCTGGTGCAGATCTCCAGCTTACAAGTTTTCATTCAAACCGTCCAACCCATGCCAGCCTTGAAAATGGACGTTAAATGATGATGATGATGATGATGAAACTTATTGTTTTTTTTGTTTACCTTTTCTTGTTCAGCAGCAATCCAACAATAAAATCCAACAGGACTTCAGTCTTATTTGGTATAATGACTGACTCAGAGATCCATAAATATTTCACCAATTTTAACTTTACATTCAATGGTGTTGTTATGGACTTCAGACGTATAAACACACCTGAAAGAAATAAGTTTATTATATTGTATAAGCAATCATATTATATCATAACTAGAGCTCATCACATGCCATTTTATGGCCTCATAACTTCCTACAAGATGTACATTTTTAGTGAAATTTTGCAAAAAATATATTTTTGAGGGTATACATTATAATTTTGTTGATAACATTTAGGAAAAAAATCAGAGGGAAGAGACTGGATCGTATTCTTCCACACTCCATTACATAATTTACACTCTCAAAAACATATTTCTACAAAATGTCATTTTGTAAATGAGAAAACAAAAATCAGGAAAGAGAATGATCCAAAACTCCTTGAGATCTGTACCACTGAAAACGTATCTGCAATATTTTATTTAAAGATGTGCATTTTTCAGAAAGTTATCAAGAAACAAAGTTGAAAATAGGAGCAATGTGTAGTTTTAACTATATTACAACACTTTCAGAATGGATGCTTCTATAGCATTTTCTTGATCAACACAGTACAATCATTTAGTCATTCCTCATTACTTGGCAAAGAAATAGCTACGGTAGAAGTTAGCTGAAATACAAGTGAAATAGTAGATATGTTAGGTACTGATGCGGTGGAGATGGAGATATATCTGGTATTGATATATGGTGGGGGTACCTAAGATATTAGTGTATTGGGGTTGAGACTCTCATGTGAAGTGGATATCTGAGGGTACTGATGCAGTGTATATCTATATCGAAAAGTACTGATGGTGAAGATGGTGACATCTTAGGTTGATACCCGAACTAGTTTGAGTATGGAGTGGAGAATATCGAAAATAATGATGGTGGAGATAACTAAGGTGCTAATAAAGAGAAGGTGGGATACCAGAAGTACTGATGTACCGAGGTTAGATATCTGAGATACTAACGCTTGGGTCAGTATCTTAGATATCCCACTGCCTTGGGGTGAAGGTGGATAAATCTGAGTTACCAACGGAGTTGGGATGAGGATATTTGAAAACTATTGGTTTCTCAGGCATAACATTTAACAAACAAACGATAAATTGAATCATCTTTAATTTAGACGGCCAAATCGCATTAACTTTTCAAAGAAAGTATCAATTTCTTAAAGGGTACTTTTTTTTTTACAAATTACAAGGTGTCATGAGCTATCGCAAGTTCCTACTGCGTCAACGAATGCTAAATGTCTCCCTTGATACACGAAGTCAATGAATTACCAATAAATTTCGTTGAAGGTTTTATTAATAGACAGAGGATGTAGAAAGAACTGTTTTGATCCGAGATGCAACAAAAGCTATCAAGACACTAATGTTTTGTTTAATGATTGTTCTTATATTTCAATGGGAGAAGGGGTATGAAAGACTTACAATATTTGTAGACAATTTATGCTTTCAGTGACATTGTTTTCAAATTAATGCAAAGATATTTAGAGAGTCATGTAAATAAATAGCACAAAATATGAAAATTTGGAAGCATAAACCAAATAAAAACTAGACGTATGCAAATAAACTATGGCAATACTAAATATATTATAAATTCTACGATATTAAAAGTACTTGAAGGTAGAAAATAACGAAAAAGTTAAGAAACTCTTACCAGGAACAACATGCCGCACAGACATATTTAAAGAACATGTGGTGTTCTTACCGGAAGTTGGTAAAATAAGTGTGCATGGGAGATAACTACAAATTACTACCATTCCAGAAGCTGTCATGCTGACTCTACAGAAACAATTACATCAAGCAGAAGATATGGCTAACGTTTCTTGCAAGAATCTCTATTCCTTCAAGACATTAGGTATATCTATTCGTAGCACACCAATAAACCTCACCTTTTTTTATTTGATATTGCTATTATATCCAGTCTGTGTTGTTCATTTATCCTTCTGGATAAATGATTGAACAAGATAAACATGTTCTTATATTAAACTAGCAGTAAAACCTGTCGTTGATCGGGTAATTATTTTTACTGTTTATCGGGAGCCACATTAAAAGTATTATTATATATATAATTTACTCCTCCTGTATGTGTCTATTTTTAGAAGAGAAAACCATGTAATAACTGGAGTAGAAGAAAGATCATTATTATACATGAGGTTCTCTTTGTTTATTACATGATAATAAAAAGTGAGATGTATGTTTTATTTTATTTATCAATACAGTAATGACAATTATATAATCCAGTTCATTGAAATAGGTAATTTACTCATTCTTGAATATAATGATAGTAATGGTAAATGAACTTATTGAAGCATTCATGTTGCATTAAGAATGAATATTTCTTTATGAACAATGCTTGCAAGACAAAACGCGGAGCTACATAAGAAGCACCTAGTGCCTCTTTTTGATAGGCTGGAACATTATGGTTTAATAATCAACCCCGCCAAGTGCGTTTTTGGTGCGACAGAAATCGACTTCTTGGGACATTGAATTCCAAGTGCCGGCGCTACACCCCTGCCAGAAAAAGTTAAAGTTATCCTATCCTTTCCGCGCCCCACCACAAGCAAGACTCTACATCAATTCGTGGGCATGGTAAACTTTTACCATTGCTTCATCCCTTCTGCAGCAAGAGTGATGAGACCCCTATACAAGGCACTGTCAAAAGAGGGTTCAAAAAGACAGGTGGAGTGGGATAGTACAATGACTTCAGTCTTCGAATCCACAAAACAAGCCTTGGCTCAAGCAACCATGCTGCCCCATCTTCATGTCAGCTCGGAATGCACTCAGTTGACGCATCCGACACAGCCATTGGAAGCGTTTTAGAACAACACATCAACAGTCAGTGGCGACTGCTCGCCTTCTTCACACGACACCTACGACCCTCTGAACAGAAATACATTGCTTTTAACAGGGAACTACTGGCTGTCCATCTAGGTGTCCGCCACTTTCGCTATTTCCTTGAAGGCCGCACGTTTACAGTATTCACGGATCACAAACCATTCACCTTTGCTATGAGCAAGCTCTCGGAGCTTTGGTCTGCACGCCAGCAACGACAGCTATTGACCATTTCTGAGTACACCACAGACATCCAACACATAGCCGGGAAGGGCAACCAAGTTGCCGACGCACTTTTTCGTGCTCCTACCTGCTCTCACACCTACTTAGCCCCGATAACGGAAGGCCTGGATTACGAGGCTATGGCTGCAGCCCAACAGACAGATGACGAGATCAGGACCTACCACACTGCCATCACAAGACTTTCTTTGCAGGATATACACTTTGACTCTAACAGCACAACCCTATTGTGTGACGTATCCACTGGGAAGCCACGACCGATCGTCCCATCAGCCTGGCGGAAGAAAGTTTTCACGGACTTTCCCACCCATCTACTAAAGCCACACTGCGGCTGCTGTCAAGCAAATTTATCTGACACGGTATGGCCAAGCAAATCAGGGACTGGACCAGGACCTGCATCCCCTGTCAACAAACCAAGGTCCATCAACACTCCAAAGCACCCCTCGGTAACTTTGAACCACTTCAGACCTTGTAAGCCACCTACCACTTTCACGGGGTTGCTCGTATCTACTGATCTTGGTAGACCGCTATGCCCTTTTGGCCTGAGGCAATCCCTCTCCGCAGCACGGAAACACAAGAAGTCAGCCGAGCCTTCATCGCAAACTGTGTCGCTAGTTTCGGTGTCCCAGACAGTATCTCATCTGATCGAGGTCCATAATTCACCTCAAAGTTGTGGAATGACATGTGTGAGCTTTTTGGAATCACAATGAACCGCACAACAGCCTACCACCCTCAAGCCAACGGATTAGTGGAGAGATTTCACTGCTGCTTGAAGGAATCCCTGACAACCAGACTTAATGGGTCAAATTGGATTGCCCAACTCCCATGAGTGACGCTGGGCAGCCGCACCACCCCAAATGAAAATCTCAACACTTCCTCCGCGGAAATGATGTACGGTGCCCCCCTTACAGTGCCAAGAGAGTTCCTTTCGAATACGAAGTCAGACCCGGATGTCAAAAGGTACCTCGCTCAACTGAGTAACAGCGTGGGCTAGTTGCACCCTGTTTCCATGTCGACACACGGTACACCCAGATCTTCCGTACCAAATGACCTCCACATGGCTAACTATGTGTTCGTTCGACGTGACACACGACGAAAACCCCTCCAGTCACCCTACGATGGTCCATATCAAGTCATTCATCCAGGAGATAAAACTCCTAATTGGCAGACGATAGATTGAAACCGGCCCATCTTGGTATTGACAACCCCGTTCAGGTAGCCCAGCCACCAAACAGGGGCCGCCCTAGGCAAATCACACCAACCCTTGACAAGGAACAGTCACCAAAGAACCGAGTAGTACACGCATGGGCAGGACAATTAAAACTTAAGCTCTGATGTACGTAAAGTAATAAACCTTTGATGAATGTATTCTCGTCTCCACTAGTTTGTTTGCGTATAGCTTAAGAAAACTATACCATGACTAGTTGGTGGTCTATTCACTAACTGATGGTTGCTCTCACTAACTGCTTTTTCCTAACCAAATTCTAGTATTTATAACTATCCAAAATCAACTAGAAGGATAGACATATTGTTGAGAACAATAGATTTCATTGGAAGTCTGTTATCTCTATTCTAGCTTATGGTGACCTAGAAGAGGTTAGAAGAGTCAAGTGGCAGAGACATTATTCCGGCTTAGCGAAGGCATCTGGTAAATGTAACTGCTGTCATAGAAAAACTATTGTTTTACCGTGCGAAAAGTACTGTTGAACTGTTAAGTGAAATTTGGTGATTGAGGATCGATTCTACGCCATGCCAGCATGAAGCCACTGCATATATATATATATATATATATATATATATATATATATATATATATATATATATATATATCGTCCGTAAACATAAACCCGTACGTATATAATATGTATGTGTGGAGGGGGAGTTGCAAAATTGGTAACCGGGGTAAAATAAGTAATTTCTGATTTCTAGCTATTTTCTCCCAACCTGTTTGAAATCATTACATTGCAAGTAATACATCATCATTTTGTACTGTTGCATCATCTTTGGGACTGAAAATTGGTTAACGTAGTTGTTCAAGTTGAGAGAGTTTGGAACAGTCAGGTGACAGATACTCTCTGTCAAGAAATTTTTCCTTTATCTTGACTGATTGTGATTGAGGTTGCTAATAAAGTATCTAGATAATTTTTGGTGCTTAACAATCGATATTCTTTTCTCTGTTAGATTCCAAGTCCATCTTTCCCTACACTAATGTCTAATTTTGAAATTTTCAATTTTCAAAAGACGGTGTCTAAAATGGGGTAAAATGAGCCATGTCTAATTTCAACTATTTCTTCTCTTTAAATGTTTGGTGTGTAAATATATCGTGAAGATTGCTACTCCAGAAGATCGTAAGGAAGCTTGAGAATATCTTATATTGAGTTTTGGGTTTTTTTGTTTTTAGATTTAGTTGAGTTTCATTAATTTCCTATAATGTGCCATTTTTCCACGATTCTCTTTCAATTTGACCTAGATATTAGAATATTTTGTTGCATTTCTAATCTTTCTAATATCTAAACACAGATATTGATGTGTTTGAGCCTTTTCCCATATGTAATTCTGGAGAATTGAAGAGACAAATTTACCTTCTCTCGCCTTACTCATTTTGCCCCAGGTAAATTTGTCTTTTATATGCTCAAAGAGAACAGAGATAACTTATCTGTGAACCTTGTAACATATCCGACCACGCAGTGCTTTCGATATTCTGCGATCACGTCATTTGCCCCGCTTTGTTCTCGAACCACCTTGTTCCGGATATGCTTCCGCAACAATATTCTTAGCATTGGCCTTTAAATAGAACTTTGTGTTGAAGCCAACCGATGTTCTTCCCTCTTCGTAGTAGCTTACGTTTCACTTGCATATAAAGCGCAGGTGGGACAGTTCTGTTGAGTATGTAAGGATCCGAACCCGAACTGCAAGATATTCAATTAAGGATCACGAGTAAGCCACCACAATTTCGCCTCAATGATATATAAATCGACGGCGTGAAGTTGTGACATAATTTGGCTTCTCGGATGATCTAAAATTGATCCCCTTTTCACCCTATAAAAACCGTTTGGCGCCTGACTTTCTGGGCAGGTGTCCTCAGGCATTCGCGTAGACCACCTTAAGCAATCATAGAAGGCAGGCTGCTAAGACCAGACAGTCTCGGACAGTAGAGCAAGGCGGACGGCTTCGGATACCCATACACGCTGTATCACTGCTAGCCTTCTACAACACAATACGGTTCTCTCCTCCATGTCGGCAGTTATATTATCAGCATCTTTCTTTTGTAAACAGTCAACGCATTAAATCAAGTCCAGCAATAAATATGTTAAAAGTTTGTGAGCTGCTTCATTTATTATATACACAGCCAGCTAGACCACACTACCATGATCATCAGCAATATAGCAAACACCAACAAGCACCATGACATTGGTGAACAAGCACCCTCGCGACAAAGAGACGGGCACGTTGAGTCTTTCTAGTTTGCTTTGAGCACACCTTTTATCGAGGTAAACGCCTTCCATCCTGCCCTTATTTTCCTCGAGATTTTAGCGTTCATGTCTCAGCACATACTGTGTTCATCAAGTGTATGTTGTCATCGACTCCTCCTCATTTCCGAATATTTCTTTCTTTGTGCATCCTCATTTAAAGTATTAACACATAAGAACACTATGTAGGCAGGTAAAAAACACTGAGGCCAATGAAATCAAGTATTTGTGTGAGAGTGCAATGAAAGATCCAGTCATTTTTATAATAGATTCATATTTTTACACTTCGCCACTAACCGAAGAAGGTGATTGACTAATCTCTCAGGTAGAAAATGATTACTACTGCCGATATATAACTAAATGTTTTTCTTTCACATATTTCTAATTCATACGTTTATTTCTTCATTTTAATTTTATGAATTATTTCCTACTTAGTAAATAATTAGTGAGCAGTATACAATGGAATTAAGTTTCTAGCGGCTCCAACACGTCCTTAAAGGTTCAACACTAAAAAATTAAAAAATACAACAGCTAATTTACACAAGTTAACGGATAATGAAAATAAAAATGAATCAAAAAGCATACACGTTCCTTTAATTACCCGCTACAACAGGGGTAAACAAATTGTTAATTCAACCCTAAACTAAATGTAAGATAAATCCTGCCAGCTGACGTCCAAGTGCGTCTACGACAGAGGCGTAAAGATATATATATATATAGGAACTTTTGTTTAACATACACCGGTTGATATAAAAGGAAAGCTTTTATTTAACTACGGAAGTCCATATGTGTAATCAATCCAAGGCAAAAATTAACAGAGTGAAAAATGTGAATACGATAAAATAAAAATAGATATTTAAAAAAAAAACTTCATACGAAGCATCCAGAAGCATTGAAGTAAACCTATATACATTGGAAAATTAGATGAGAACAGGTGAGACAATACGAAAGTTGCGGGATGGCCAATAACGGGAAACCAATATTCCCTTAAACTCCACCCGTAATTCATCAGTTTGTTTCTGTTGGTTGCCGCTCGCCATTTTTCTGTTTCTAGTTTGTACCAAGATATTCTAACTTTCTCTCTTTCCCTCTGTTGATTAGAATTTGTTCTACTAATTGGATCAAATCATGCCCAGACAATCAATAGTCTAGTTATCCAAAGGTATTTAATGCTTTACTTCCTTGTACTTTATTAAACCTTTTCGTAAACTTCTGTATTCTTTCCTACGATGACTATCAGTATAAAAAAACTTCATATTTATCAGTGTTGACATTTTAAGATCAAGAACATTTTCATAGTTTATTAATTATTTAATTAATCGTGTTAAATATTTATGATAACTCGTAGTATTGGTCAAATCTATCTTTTGTTCAAGAGTTTGTACACTTCCTCTTCATTTATTCATTGATAACATAGGCTTATGGTTAAGAAGCTCGATTCACATTCATGTGGTTCCTAGTTCGATTCTGTTACTTTATCTTAGCTCAGGTTGATCAATGCCTTGTGAGCGGAATTTGATAGACGGAAATTCTGCAGACGCTTGTCATGTATAACAACCCTTGCTAAAACAAAATTCAGCTTGTCTGAGTAGTCGTACATTTTCAAAACCCCAAATTGCTCCGTCTCAAGCATTCTAGTTCTAAATTATAGGGAAGCTAAATATCACTTCATATTTGGAAGTAAGAATTTATAAATTCCTTCTCTCAACTTGTGTTCTTTCTCTCCGTCTTCCATTGCTACTACAACAGCTTCTGCTCCTGACCTAACAAGGTGCACACCATCCCCAGTCCTGACATACCAACTTTTCACTGCTTCTTTTTTTCATTGCCCTTAATTGTATATCACCCTGTAGCGTACACTCGAGTGAAATACCTTCTCCCCTTTATTATATATACGGGCATTTGAATGTAGCAGACAACAGCTGTCATTTTACTTCAATGACCCACCGTTCTTTCTAATTTCATCTCTTCGCTACAGAAATATCTTCCTTTTATTATCTATTTTGTCTCCCATAAAATGACTTGTGAAGGGCTATCTGTAGCGTTCACTCGAGTGTACGCGTGGTGAAACCACGCTTAACCTCGACCGTCTAAAGTTGGTGACCCCGACGTAGAACACGGACCACCATCTAAAATGGTGACCCGACGTAGAACACGCACCACAATTCCATCTATAACCCTACCGAATCCTATGCTAAAACATTTGCTCAACTCTCTGAAGTTCCTCCTTGCTGTCATTCTAGTTGGTTAACATTCAGTTGAGACCTGATCGAATAGTCATATACTCAAAGATATTCCAGCCGTTAGAATAGCTTTAGGGTATCAAGGAACACATTTCAATATGTTTTCAAAACAAAGTAGGGTGTGATTTGAGGATTTAGCAAATATCTCTAACATGTTAAACGACCACCAAGAAGCATTCTCGTTTACTCTCTGCATCAACCTGCAAAATTTGAAATTAAATATCAATCGCGTCGACCTAACAGCCATTCTGGGAGAGCCTACAATGGTCATGCGCTCTATCCCGCTTTCTGAGTAAATAGGTAAAAAGAAGTACTACAACATTCATTTTACATGACATCTTGATCGATGTTTGACTTAAACCGCAACCACTTGTTTACTTTACACACTCGTTTATGCACGAAAACATACTCGCTTCGTTTGAATAATGAAGTTTGCTGCTGCTCAAAGACTGCAGTGTTTTTGACATCTGTTAATTTAGATTTAAAGTTGCAAAAGAATAACGACTTTAAACTCACAATCTCGATTTCACTCAAACTTTATCACTCACTCACATACACATTCAAGTATCTTTATCATTCAGACTACATCACTCAGCTACACGCAAGTATCTATTTCACTCAAACTTTGTCACTTAAAAACACACACACACACACTCTCTATATATATACACTCACAATATATACCCAGTGGTTCTTATACTCAGGCATATACAAGCATATATAAAAAGGGTTTCATTTATACAATCAGAGAATGGAAACCAGCTTTGATTTCATCACAAATGAACTTAAAAAAGGTACACACGCACACACACACAGAATACAACTTGCCATTCATTTCCTTTAAACTATGCAGCTTATGTAAGAAATCAAACATGGGTTTCTATTCTATATTATTACAGAATTTTTTTTCTATAAATTTTGCTATTTGTGTGTCAGGCTTACAATATTAAGAGAACCGGTAGAGATGGACTATATGTAATCTGAACCTCCCCCCCCCCCTTATTTATTAAATTTTTTTTACGGAATCCCATGTTTTAGGCTGTGGAGATTCCGATTCTGAAAACAAATTTTTTGAAAAATTTCACCCCCCCCCCCCACCAAGCAGGCTATTTACATGCTAGAAATAACAGCCAAATCTCACAAAACTAGTGTTAGGGTCAGGGTTAGGGTTAGGGTTTACCCTGTGGATCTATATAAAAACCGGTGGGTGGGGATCGAAATTTTGAAATTGAGATTTTTGAAAAAAAATTTCCAGAATCGGATTCTCCATGGTCTGAAACATAGGATCCCGTAAAAAAAACAAAATTTAAAAGGGGGGGTATACCCAGATTACATATACTCCATCTCCACCAGAGAACCTCTATGTAGTCACTTGATATGCTAGAAATAGCGTCCAAAACCCTTTAAATTACATATCTACTCATCTTAAAAGAAGGAAATTGCATGTTGAAATAATGTAACCTTGGATACACTGTTTAAAAAAAAAAAGCCTTTGATTACCGATGTGTTCTATGAGAGCTGACCTGAGGCTAAATAGCAATTACATAATCTTGCTATAGCTTCTGTATGGTTACTCAAACTGCAAGAAATCACAGCCAGATTTCCTTCAAATCATACCCTACTGTTTTAAAATAAAAATGGTTTCATTTAATTCTTAATGCAATTTATGGATGATCTCAACTGAAGCGCTTTTAATCATATGCCTTTATCAGGAACTGACCTGGAATTAAAGAAACAATTCATTGTTCTTGAGTAGATTTAGTCAACACTCTTGAAAAAATTCTATAATGTACTCAAAAATTCACAATTTTAATTCTGCAGGTATAAGATGGTATATCAGTTGGATCTATCATAATAGCATGAGTAGTGATTATCTGGTCTTCTAATTTTGTACGTGATTTAGGGTTTATAACAAACAACTTCATTATCAAGATAGGAAGAATAGATTTGGCAGTTACAATGAAGAGGTTGAGAATTAATGTAAGAAGTTTCTCACTGGCTTAATATCATAAAAATTATATTTTGCCAGTTATTTGTGTTACTTTTTTTTCTAAAAAAGGATTCTTCAGTAAATTGTAATGTAAACTTTAACATGGTTTTTATTACATACCCATTTATTTAGTATGCTAGACCATATGTAATTGCATATTCAATATTTTTATGTTGCACACCAAGTGAAATATATGAATATATGTTTTCCGAAGTCTTATAGACTCAGTGATAATCATATATAGATATATTGTTTTGTTTTGCTTTTTTTTTTTTTTATTGAATAGCCCCAGTAAACTTAGTGTTTACTCCTGATATAATGTCTGAGATAAATCCATATGTCCTATTTCAATGTATCTGGAGGATCTTGTTACACTACATTATTGTTTACTTCTAGCTCAGGCCTAATTAACCTGATCTACAATCAAAAATGCTCATACTATGGCCATCCTATCTTTTATTATCAGACATAGTTTATCTCGGATTACATTATCCAGCGTACTCTATTTTTAAAACTGTAGAGTGTAATCTGAAGGATAGTTGGCTGCTATTTCTATCAGATTAAATGAGAGCTTGAAAGTTTACTTATTGGCTTGCATTTCACTATGTAGAATTTGTGTGGAAGGCACACAGTAGAACATGTTCAACAGAGTCTCTGCAGTTCAGCATGATGAAGATTGTAGTCTAATAGTCAAAGTGATGATGAAAATGATTATTATTTAACAGTTTTATTTTAATTTTGTTATTCTCCCTTTTATCATTTTACAGTGTTGGAACCAAAATTGCAATGCTTCCAAATTTGTCCCTCTATCAAGATTCTTTCATGAACAAATTCAACATTGACCCTCTTTAGACATGCTTAGTAAAAAGACTTTGTCTTTTTGCTATGATTAAAGTCCTTATGTATCCAAAGTACCAGTATGCCTCATAATTGCAACCTCTGTAACAAGACTTTCAAGAGTCGTAATCGTTTGGAACAGCACATTCTCAAACACACTAAGACCTTCATTTGTCAGGTGTGTGAAAAATCTTTCCGCATAAAGTCTCATTTACTCATTCATTTGAGGTACCATACAGGTGAGAAACCTTATCATTGTGAACAATGTGACAAGAAGTTTCCCATACTGGCGACGTTAGCTGCACATCGCCGCAGTCATACTGGGGAAAGACCACATCAGTGTGATCTCTGTCCAAAAGCATTTGGTACAAGGCACTATCTGCAAGCACATCGGCGATTTCACACAGGTGAGTTTTAATTCTTTCATTGACCTTCTGGATTAATTTCAGTTTTCTTCATTTGTACTTCTATTCAACGATGCAATTCACTCTTACTCTGCACCAAGATAGGTTAGAGGTTTTAATAATGAGAAGGGGAAATAATTTTTAGATTAAACAAACTAGAACAACATTTACTGAAGTTCTTTTAGTCCAAACAAATATTTTACAATATCTGAAATAGTCATTCCTGACAATCTTAATGTTTCATTTTAATCATTAGAGAAGATCAACAGCTGAAGGTTAAGTGTTTGATAGCTAACACAGTTTAAGTTTTACAAAATTTGCTAAAATGGTTAACTTTAGTCCATGTGGTAAAGAAGCTTGCTTCCCAACCACATGGTTCTGGGTCCAGTCCCACTGCATGGCACCTTGGGCAAGTGTCTCCTACTATAGCCTTGGGCCCAACAAAGCCTTGTGAGTGAATTTGGTAGACAGAAAGTTAAAAAAGTCTGTCATATATATATATATATATATATATATATATGTATGTATGTGTGTGTGTGTGTGTGTATCTTTGTGTCTATTTTTGTCCCCCACTACCACTTGACAACCAGTGTTGGTGTGTCTTACATCCCCATAACTTAGCAGTTCAGCAATAGAATAAGTACCAGGCTTTAAAATAAATAAGTACTTGATTCAGTTCATTTGACCAAATTAATTGAAGGTGGTGTCCCAGCATGGTCACAGTCTAATGACTAAAAGCAAGTAAAAGATAAGCGATAAAAACCCAGTCACCTTATTCAGCTTCAATCATTTTGTCTAGCTTAAAGTAAATACTATACAATTACTATTTGCAGTTGCATGATACCCTCTTCATGAAATTGTGCTTGCTTAGATTTTCCTGACTCAATCACATCACCCATCACAATCTCCCCTGGGATAAAGATCCTAGGGGAGAACTGGGAAAGAAATATTCTTCCAGACTCCTGGGGGCAGGTAGGGTAGTAGCTTCCTGATATAGAGGTTAGTAACAAATATGGAAATAAGCTGTCCTGAACCAAATATAGGCTGCCCTTGGCAAAGCATGGCACCTGATACCATTTGATCTAGGATTAAAGGTGAGGTTATAGGAGACACCATGCTGGATGTGCAGTTCCAGTGAGTCATCCATTGACTAACAGTGACACTCATGCAATATGGGGTAAAGGAAACTATAAGATCAGTGATTGGGATCAAGTTCTTAAACTGTGGTACTGCGAACATCTATAGATCTAGCAACCATAGCCTTCATTTAAATATTGTTGTCTGACTTTGTAGCAGTCAGAGGTTAAATGTATGTGTGTGTGTATACACACACATACATGCACAATATATCTAACCATAAAATACAGTCGTGAATATAGAGTTTTATGTAGTCAGCTATATAAAAAAAAAACAAATTAGAAATAACTATGTAATGAAAGAAAAAAACATTAGTGCAATGGCTAATATTTTAATAATTTCAGCTAGTATGGGAGACTACTCAGGATATGTTTTGATCTTTGTAGATTCTTCAATGAAGCAGACTTCATAGTACTTGCTAAAGTGATAACAGAATTACTAATACATAAGTAACTATGAAAATTGAGCAAATCTTTTGTTGTCTTTCATACTTGCTAATTTGATTAAAATAGTTATTTGAAGTAATGTTGTCTTTTCTTCATCATATAATGGTTTCTAATTAGATATTTTTTTAATACTCAATCAATACATTAAATACATTTCTAAATCAAGTAGTTCATGTCTTTAAATATGTAAATCTTTCATGCAGACAGCTAAGAACATTGCAGCTTGATGGCTTGTAGATACTCAGGATATGTAGAGCATTGGCATACCATACACACTTTTTAGTTGTACAATTAACCATAGAAAGTATATTTTACTGCTGTAATATTTGCTCAAATAGCTTATATACATTCATCCAAATTTGCAGATTTTATCCCAGCTAAGAATTGTATGGAAAAATTAATGACAGAAATAGTTACTCTCTGCTCTATGAAAGAAATGAGGGAATAACTGAATAAATGAGATAATAAGATCTTTTGGATGTTTTTTTTTTTACAACACACTTTTATACTTTATCTATTTCCTTTTTCATGTTATAGTACAAAATATCCTACAAATAAGATGTCTCAGGTAGATATGATATTGGCTTATATGCTCATAGGTCATGAGTTCAAAACCCAGTGCTGGCATTTCTTGTGTTTTGAGTCAGATTGCTTTTCTCTGTTGCCTCAATTCACTGTCAAGTATAGGTTCCAGATTGTTTATGAATGTTGGCTGTGATAACAGACAAGCATCCTGTGTAAGGGGAGAAGTTTATCTGTTATATGCTTATTATTATGAAATTGGGGTTAGAGGACCTCTTGGAACTTAATGTTTTTTTAAAAATTATATTGGTATATCAAAAGATTTTGATTTTACCAAAATATTCATTTAGCAAACTCCAGAAACATTATTCTCGTATACAGCTATTTTGTCTAATAGCATTCATTCATTCAATAAATAATTTTTTCACATTACATATATAGAATAAACTGGGTTTTGCAAATAGCGAATTAAAACTTGAAATGAATATATATTAAATTATCATTACATTAAAATCTACTCCACAGTGATTGCAACAAATATTTAAATTTGTGAAAAAGTTGTAGTTCAAATATTCAATAAACTTTAGAAATCAAAATTACAGGAAATTTCTTGGAACATGAATTTATAAAAAATTTTCAGGTGGTCAAACCTTTAATAATTGCTTTCTTTTAGTAACTGTTACATGCCTAATTAATAATGAGCTTTCTCCATTATAATATAGATAATATAGATGGATTAATTTTGTATTTTCAGGTGAAAAGCCATATCAGTGTGATCAATGCGAGAAGGCGTTTTGTATTCGCAGTAACTTATTAGAACACCAGCGAACACACACGGGTGAGAAACCTTTCAAGTGTGACTACTGTGACAAATCATTTAGCACGCGTAGCAACCAAGCAAAGCATCATCGGATTCACACTGGAGAAAAAAAATTTATATGTCAATATTGTGACAAAGCCTTCATTGATAATTCAAGACTGCAGAAACATGTCATTGCGCACCTCAAAAAGCTGATTCATAAATGCAAATATTGCAAGGAAACATTTGATACCGTAGATAACTGGAGCATGCACTTGAAAGCACACCGTGCTGATAAACCTTTTAAATGTTTGAACTGTGAAGAGGCATTTAACAGCAAATCTGAGTTAGCTGCACATCGAAAAATACACAGTTCTAAGAAACCTTTTGCATGTGATATGTGCACAGATGCATTTTCCAGCCGCTATGCCCTAACAATGCATCGGCGACAACATAGTACGCTTTACTCCTGTAAATACTGTGAAAACACTTTCACTTCCACCATAGAGTGGAGTACACACATTCAGCAGCATCTTGCAGAAAAGCCATTCAAATGCAATTTCTGCACAGAAGCTTTCTCTAGTAGCTATGATCTATTGAAACATAAACGAGTACCACACTGACATGAGGCACATTCCTGGGATATATTGACTGACACAATTTGGTGGGCTTATCAGTTGCTATGTATAATTAGATTTAATGAATCTAGAAGGGTTTCACACCCAAGGAGGGTTACTTGGTACAACCTCATGGTTTACGCTAGTTGCTGCACATAAATGAGTATAGCTCTGTGTGTGTGTATGTGTGAACAATTGAGCCCTTTGCCTAAATTTTCCCCATGACACCACACTACTTTTCATTTCTCGAACTGCAATTTTTCCTCAATATCACTAATCTTTCTCATCACCTAGAATCATTTTACCTGATATCCATTCCTCATCCTTAATATTGTCCTCTCCAACCACATTTTACATTGTTCCTCCCAACCAAATCATCTCACCTTCTCTGCCATTATATGTCATTCACTCTCCCTATGCCTCCTGTCTCTCCCTTCCTACATGCTTTTGTAACCTACCTTGCTACTCATCATCTTCCTCTCACTCACACATACACACCATGGATGTTGAATGATGATAGTGTGAGTGGTAATGTATGCACAACCTGGTGGTTAAATAACGTAAATAATTACATATTCATTTGTGTATAGGAAATAGCTTGATACCCAAGATCTTCTGAGTGGTATAATCTGATAGTTATACTTGTTGTAAAGTATATGGCTTGAAGCTTTCTCATGGTGTGTTAATAAACAATTTAATGATTATACCAGTTGTGATATATATGTATGTATAAATGGGAGCGAGGGAATAGAATAAATCTTAAAGTGTAATTCATTGGATTGATCTCACCTTTACACTAGCCATTACTGCATATGGAGTATATGAAGTGTTATGGGGAAAATTGTTGAGTACATAATGTATCCTGATTCATGTAACAGGGTTATTGGAGATGGCAGAAGATATCGCTTATTTTGACCTATGATTTTACTGGTGGATACATTAATGGTTTAGGAATGGAATAATGCAGCTTGCATTGGATGGTAACTTGTTTATAACCTGATTTCTACACTAATGGTATTTCTTAAGCTGGTTCTATTAATGTTTCAGATTTTTGTACAAAGCCAGCAGTTTTTTTTTTTTAGAAGGAGGGGCTTGGTTGATTAGATCAAGCCCAATACTTGACAGATACTTTATTTTACCAATCCCCAAAGGACGAAAGCAAAGTTGACTTCAACAAGATTTGAACTCAGAATGTAAAGAGCCAGAAGAAATACCATGTTTTTTTGTCCAACGTGTTAATGATTCTACTGTCTTGATCTGGTGGTTGTCCAATACCTTGTGAGTGGAATGTTAAAGACAAAAACTATATAGAAGCCTGTTGTATGTGTGTTGACTGTGTGGATATGGAGTTTGCTTTGTAACATTGGGGTTTCAGATTCTATCCAATCATGTGTCATCTTGGGCTCACTAATGCCTACGGAGAAATTGGTAGTTAGAAACTTTTATAGAAACTCTTTGTGTGTGTGTGTAAGAATGTTTACATTCCATGTGTCTTTGCATTATGCATTTAGGCAAATTGCTGATATACTTATATTCCCTGTTAGCAAAATGGCATGTAACTCTGTGCTTGTGAAGACCAAGGAAATAGAAAAATATTTTACTCAAGAAACAGGGAAGGCTTGACAATAGGAAAGGTATTCAGTTGCAAAACACTGCCTTAGTTCATCTTCATGCAACCTATACTAGCAAGAAAGAGTAGATGTAGAACAAATGAATGAATGTGTGTGTAAGCACATGTGTGTATATGTATGCATGTTGTATCCAAATATATAATTTGTAAATAAAATCAAATGATAGTACTCAGTTTATGATACAGAGTTTATTCATATATTAAAATTAAAATTTTGGTCACATGTTGTTTCTGGACCATCGTCTTTCAAGAGGCTCCATTATATATTATTTGCAGCTGAAGCTTCTTGAATCATTGCACGGAGTTTCATGTTGCTTATTATTCAGACAATTGAAGAAGAGCAACATTATAACGGGATATCAGCAGTAATGTTTGTAAATGCATCAAAATGCGATTAGTTATTGAGATTTGATTGGTTGCCAAAATAAATTTTTTAAATGGTAGAAAATGCATTACACATTTACTCTGTTGTCATGTGCTGAACATGTAATATATTCATCTATTCACATGCAAAAGTGTGATGTTTCTTGTGTCATATGTGTAAAACATACAACAGCAAAGAAGATAGCTATTGTTAATGAAGTTTTAGTGTTGATGAATTACTGAATTTATTTTGTCTCCATCCCTCACCTCAAGTATATGACCATTTTTTGGATTTCTTTAAGTATCGATGAAGTGTCTGCATGAATTCACCAATTTTGATCTGATGTGTAAAATTGTTAATGATTACAATAGGATATTTATACTTCAAGGAGACAATGGTTACACCTTCTGGAACCATTAATGAAAGAAATTCATCTTTATACTAGAACAGTTAATTGTGAATATTATCATCCTTTGCAATCCAAATATATTTGGATAGTTAGATGATAAGACATTGTCTTTCTCAATGTTGTGAGATTCATTTTTTTCAATGAGATATTCAGAAAATTTGTTGGGTGGGGGCAGATGTTAGGTTTCACTGTCATTTGCAAGAGAGCCTTTAGGTTGATAAACTAAATGTTTTAAAAAGACACATGCTTTTCAGAGTGTAAGTGTTAGACTTGTTACTATTAGAGGGGTAAAGTTTTGCACAATTGTACTGGAAGTTTTCTGTTTATACAGGCTACAGAACAGCAAAGTTTCTGCAAACTCACCTGACTCTTTAGCATTCAGATTATCTGTTAAATGTAATGTTTATTTATTCACATTTTGTAAAATTAATCATGCATTATTTTTAGATTGACATTGTAGGGTGGATATGAGAGGCCAGATCTGGCCAGTTTGAATATAAAACAGATATGGTTGATGTAAATGTTAAAGGAGGTAAACACTATTTCTGTTAAAGATGTATCTTTGGTTTGTGAAGAAATACCTATTTATAAGGTTTAGAAAGATCCTTGCAGTTATAAAATGAACATTTAAACTCTAAAAAGAATCGTACCATATTTTGTTTTGTTTCCTATTTCTGCATATTAGTGCTGTACTGTATAAAATGTCTTTTTTTTTTTTTTTGAAACCACTGCCTTTTAATGTCATTGCAATAATGAACAGGACACTTAAAGGTTCCTGGTTAAATGAAAAGCCGGATATGATATTGAAACTGTGCAAATATTATATGTGAATAGATGAATACATTATGTTCTGCATATGGTAAATAGATGACAGTAATAATTTTTTTTTGTCTAGCAACTAGAGAAATCACAATGATTAAACATGTTTTAACGTGTTTGTGGTTACTTAGACATTGTCATGATTCTAGAAGTTTCAATTGCTAATAAAATACACAAACTCTATATATTGAGTTTTTTCTTCATCTGTAAACAAACATTCACCAATACACACACACACACACAGTGATGATAAAGTCTTGTAGATGTTGATGAACGAGTGTTCTAATGGTTCAAAACGTATAATTTAAGTTGCCGAGTATTCCACAGGCACCCTATACCCTTAACAATCCTCAAGCAGACTTGGTGCTGTGACTCACTATGTCCATCTGACAGTTTCCATCTGTCCAATTTCACTCACAAGCTTTTGGTCAATAACAAGACTCTGGTAAAAGACATTTGCCCCAAATACTGCAAAGTGGTTATATATGGAGTGGGAAAGAATATGGATTTTGTTATATATGAATTGGTTGTTATTAGGCCTCATGTCATCCTCGATTGAGTAGACCTTCGATCAAAAGTGTTCAAGCTATGATCATGCTGTCTTTTTCCAGTAGTTTATCCTAGACTGCATATTTCAATATGTCCTTTTCCTTCATGTAATAGCTTGGCTGCTATTTCAGGAGGATAAGCAATTACTTAGAGACTCCCTCATTGATTCATATATCAGTTGGTATCAATTGGAAGTGTTATTGGCAAAGTTTGGTTGAATGTATAGCTCTATAAATACATACACATAGACAGACAGAGGGATAAATGATAGACCCAGTTATTAGTTATAAATTTAAAACATCAAACATTTTTAAGGTTACATACACTATATCAAATAGTGCAAATTAGAAATAAAGGATAAGACAACAAAAGTTTATAATTGTATAAAATCAACAGGTAATATTTTCCCTTTTCAGGAAAGTGTAGGAGATAATTTTAGGTATATTTCAGTCTTATTCTAACTTCATCAGCATGGTGTAACTTCCAAAGTAGTTATGAAAGATCAACTCAGTAAATGTACAAGAATTGTTTAGCAAAGAAAGGAAAAATGTAAATATTAATAGACATTAATAGGCACAGGCATGGCTGTGTGGTACAAAGCTTGCTTCCCAACCACATGGTTCAGGGTTCAATCCTACTGCACGGCAACTTAGGCAAGTGTTATCTACTATAGCCTCAGGCCAACCAGCACCCTGTGATTGGGTTTGGTAGACGGAAACTGAAAGAAGACCATTATTTATTTATATATATATATAAGTATATATATGTATGTATGTATATATATATATGTGTGTGTGTGTCTTTGTGTCTGTCCCCCACCACTGCTTGACTGTTATTGGTTTGTTTACATTCTCATAACTTAGCAGTTCAGCAAAAAAGAGAGCAATAGAATAAGTACCTCGCTTAAAAAAAGTCCTAGGGTTGATTTATTCAACGAAAAGTTCTTCAAGGTGGTGTCCCAGCATGGTTGCAGTCTAATGATTGAAACAGATAAAAGAAAATAACGGTAAAATATATTAACAAGTAGCAATTTGAGTCAGGAAAGAAATTCAGACTTACTATCTTGTTAGTGTGCCTTTTTCCATTTCTCTCTTTTTTCAATTTGTTACTTATAATGTTCAGTTAATTTGCATTAAAATCCCAGCAGTTAATTCAAAGAGAAAACATGCCAAATAACTGACACAAGTATACTATATATATAATAAAAATTGTAAGTTGGCAGTCATTAGAGGTTAGTTTAGAATGTCTTGCAATATTCATTCTTGCTCACTGTGCTCTGAGGTCAACCTGCCTTTCATTAGTTCATGGTCATTTAAATACCAGGTCAGTGCTAAGGTCGATTTCTCCTGGGGAAAAAGAATTGGCTGTATCAGATCTGGAGCAGGATGGGTTCCACTAGATTCTAAAAATATCCAAGGCATCATGTATTACAATGGTGTCCTTATAACTCCATTTGGAGATAAGGACCCAAAGAAGAAAGGATAACTAATCTTATAGACACACAATGAGTGCTGATAGACAAGGGAATGATTTCCCATGGTGTATTAAAGGGCATAACCCAATAATTACACCATGTAACATGATTTTTGCCCTTGAGTAGCAACTGTTATTTCCTATTTGCTTACTCCTAGAAAGTATGAAAAAGGCTAATATTTTCTTCAAACTGCTTTTGTTACATTTATTCAAACCCCAAAGAATTCCTCTGAATACATAGCTATGATATTCCTTCACTACTCCTGCTCATGATTAGAGATGCACATATTGTCAGCTACAAAGGGGACATGCTCAAGTGGTTATGGTCAAGCAACTGGCAAACAAATCTGTGATAGTGAGCAGAACATTTGTTATAACAATATTTCTGTTTCGGCAACTCAGTGCCGAATCTGTCTGAAATGTAATGGAAAATAGGTCAGTTTCAAAACATTGATGTCCCTGTCACAAGAGCAAAGTTCGAAGGGAATAGTAGTCATTTTCTTTGATTTCTAGATAGAAGCAAATAGGAAATAACACTTGCTGACCAAAGACACAAAAACATGAAAATTTTGTTTCTGTTATACTGGTCATACAAAGTGAATGAAAGGGTGCCATTAACTGATCATTTGTGGTTATTACTATATTTTACATAATGCTAAGAAATTTAGATGTTCATTGGTTGTGATTAGTGAATGGGTGGGTCATGGGGGGAACTTAAGACTGAGATGTGTTGGATCAAAGAAAGAGGTATTTAAATGAGATAGTTTATGCAAATATCTCTAAATTACCATTGAATCCATTTTTGTAAATTTATGTACTTCAGTCAGGAAGTAAATTTGAAAACAATTTATTTTATGTTGTTTATTCTCAAGTGATCCCTAATCAAAGAAATTTGTGATCAAATATGTTCCATCCATGACCTCCCTGTCTTTCTTTTCGGACATTATGCACTTCAGATTATCATCATCGTCGTTTAACATCTACTTTCCATGCTTGTATAGGTTGGACGATTTGACTGAGGACTGAGGAACACTAAACTCGGCTTGCAAAGACCTGTTGGGGCAAACAAAAGCAAAACCGTGATGGCACCTGTACCGGTGGAGCACTAAGAGCACCGTCCGAGCGTGATCGTTGCCAGAACAGCTGTCTGGCTTGTGCCGGTGACACATAAATAGCACCATCGTGATCGTTACCAACGTCGCCTTCCTGGCACGTGAAAAGACATTCAAGCGAGATCGTTGCCAGTGCCGATGGACTGGCTCCTGTGCAGGTGGCACATAAAATACACCATTTCGAGCGTGGCCGTTGCCAGTACCACCTGACCGGCCTTCGTGCCGGTGGCACATAAAAGCACCCACTACACTCTCAGAGTGGTTGGCATTAGGAAGGGCATCCAGCTGTAGAAACTCTGCCAAATCAGATTGGAGCCTGGTGTAGCCACCTGGTCCACTAGTCCTCAGTCAGATTATATTATGCAATATGTCTTCCCTTTTGTAGAATGATTGTGTATGATATGAGAATGATTGACTGCTATTTCTAATAAGTTGAAGGTCTGTGTAGAGGCTCCTTTGGCTCATACATGAGTGTAGTATCCCATTTGATTTCATCTTCAAGCCAACTATGGCAGCAGCAAGCTTTCCTGAACATTTTACAAACAGTGCCATTCATGTTTTTCATATCTTCATCTGATGTAGAGCCTTTTACAAATGGGGATGCAATGGATGTATGATGCATAGTATACACTATGGATGTGAAACATGGGCCCCATACCACTAACATATCAAACAGCTGGAACAGTTTCACACAAAGGCACTGTGCAGGACCATGAGCAGTTGCTGGCAGGACAGAGTGACAAACCAAGTGCTAGACAGAGTTGGTTCAACAAGCATTGAGTCAGTGCTGCTGAAAGTTCAGTTACACCGGGCTGACCACATCATCAGAATGACTGACTGTTGTATATGCAGGCAGCTCTTGTACAGTGAGCTCACACAGGGCTCATGCAAATGAGAAAGACCTGAAGTACAAGGACAGTCTGAAAAGTACTTCAAATGGAGTAGCATTAGTCCACTTGAACTTGAAGCCTTTGCTGCAGACAGTTAAGGATGGAGGTCTCTCATTTCACAAGCAGCAGCTGCCTTCAAAGAGGACTGGTGACAGCATCTCGCTGCTGCAAGAGACAGATGACACAGGGCAGCATCTGCCTCAATCTAAACAACTGACTACTGTTATGACACTTGTGGACACCTGTGTGTTTCCAGTTTGGACTGTAGAGTCACATGTGCTCTCATTGCTAAGAACACAGATTTTGTCATCGTTGGACACTGATGGACTACCACCTTACACTCTACCTGAAGTTGTACACTTCCTGACCTCTGGGTGATATATCAACATAAGCTCCAACTGCTTATCTCACCTCTTTGAACAGTACATCAGCAAAGAAAGCCTTCTCTTTCACTGTTTGTTTTGCATGCAGTTTTAGTAGAAAGTGGGTTATACATCTTTAGATTGTATACCTGACTTTCTACTATATAATTAAAGAATATAACGGAACGCTGAACTCCAGACTAAACAACTTAAACAACACTTTATTTAGGTGGTAAATATATAAACATCTTTAGTTCTTGTTGTTACAGCTTCTGTGTGTATGAGCATAGTTGTTGGGACGTTGTTCTGTAGTTGTGAGCGAGCTGTCGAGTGTAAGTCCGAAAGATGTAGAGAGACAGCTTAAACACACGTCCATGCTCAATCGCTGGCCAGCGAGAAAGAGAATGAATTGAGCGGGAAACGCTTGCTTGTTTATTTCTTCGCATGCGCAGGCATTACTACAGAGCTCCCTCGCCAGAGCGGAAACGCACAATAAATGAAATCTGTTAGAACGCCTGAGGCAGGATGGCCACTGAAAAACCACCCACAAGATGTGGTACAAACACACACAAAGAAAATTCAAAGAAATGAAATGTACACTTGTGAAATACATGCATGCAACGTATAAATGAAATGACAATGACAAAACAACCGTGATGACAACTGTCCAGGAAACTGGAATCACGCGATGTAAAAGTCTAAGTGTTTGTTTTCCCTGAAAGGAAAGAAAATGTATGAGTGCACAAGTGTGTGTGTGAGAAAAAACACAGAACATGCAATGTATAAATGAAATGACAATGACAAAACAACCGTGATGACAACTGTCCAGGAAACTGGAATCACGCGATGTAAAAGTCTAAGTGTTTGTTTTCCCTGAAAGGAAAGAAAATGTATGAGTGCACAAGTGTGTGTGTGAGAAAAAACACAGAACATGCAATGTATAAATGAAATGACAATGACAAAACAACCGTGATGACAACTGTCCAGGAAACTGGAATCACGCGATGTAAAAGTCTGAGTGTTTGTTTTCCCTGAAAGGAAAGAAAATGTATGAGTGCACAAGTGTGTGTGTGAGAAAAAACACAGAACATGCAATGTATAAATGAAATGACAATGACAAAACAACCGTGATGACAACTGTCCAGGAAACTGGAATCACGCGATGTAAAAGTCTGAGTGTTTGTTTTCCCTGAAAGGAAAGAAAATGTATGAGTGCACAAGTGTGTGTGTGAGAAAAAAAACACAGAACAAGTGAAAGTGTCTGTAGTATAGACTGCGAAAAATCCCAAAACACCGAGATAGAGTACATTGATGAAGACGTCGGCGCAGGAACTGCTATAGCTGTGTTCTGTATGTGTGGTGGTAATGATTCAGTTGAAACTTGGCGACGTCGGGGGGAAAGCTTGTAATTGATAGTAGTAATTGTTGTCGTCACGGTGGTAATCTTGGTTGGCGCACGACGCTGGTGGCGAAAAGACTGTTTGGTGATGAGTGTTTGAAAAGGTACGCTTTTACAGAATGATCGACAGACAAATCTCTGTACAACCATTAGCGAAAACCTCGAAGAAAAATTTTCTTAACCCAAGATGAAAAAACGACCGTGTGAAATGAATAACAAGAGTTATTGTGTGGCATAAAATATGTATGTATAATGTGAGAGTGTGAATGCGACATATAAGAACATAAAAAGCAGGCTGTAATTCTGTCTGTTTTTCGTGAGTGGAAAAAAATCCACTCTAACAGAGGCGAGAATAAAAACCGCTCTTGTTGAGTCGTGTTGACTATGGTTGGAGATGTTGGTAATCCGTAGTTCAGTCTCCATGGCCGTATTTGTTCTTTAGTCGAGGTTCACCAGTTATAAGTTGGTAGTCCAGAGTCCATGCTGCGTTTTTCTTCGTCGGGGTCACCACTTTAGTAGAAAGTGGGTTATACATCTTTAGATTGTATACCTGACTTTCTACTATATAATTAAAGAATATAACGGAACGCTGAACTCCAGACTAAACAACTTAAACAACACTTTATTTAGGTGGTAAATATATAAACATCTTTAGTTCTTGTTGTTACAGCTTCTGTGTGTATGAGCATAGTTGTTGGGACGTTGTTCTGTAGTTGTGAGCGAGCTGTCGAGTGTAAGTCCGAAAGATGTAGAGAGACAGCTTAAACACACGTCCATGCTCAATCGCTGGCCAGCGAGAAAGAGAATGAATTGAGCGGGAAACGCTTGCTTGTTTAATTCTACGCATGCGTAAGACTACGCATGCGCAGGCGTTACTACACAGTTCTATACCCCATCCTTCTCCATCTCCCCAGGCTCACCACCTTGCATACATACATGCCAAGTGCAAAAGAACTCTTCTTTGCTTCATTCCAACAAGGACTGCAATCTTGACAATGTTACTTCTATTACCCTCAAATATTGCACCTTAGAGCTAGCCCCTATACATACTAGGCTCTTCAATCTCTTCCAATCTACAGAGATACACTCTGATCTTTGGAAACATGCCACAGTGTATTCTGTTCCCAAGACAAGTACCCCCTCTGATCCTGTAAACTACTGTTCTTTTGCATTCAATTCTAGTATCTCAAAGATAATGGTGACAGTCTTTACCAATAATGTTTTCCAACACTTTAATCTCTTTCTCCCTTTAATAACCACCTTCCTCATCCATTAAGTCAGATCCATTGGTTATCTACTCTTCTATGTCACCTGCCAGTGGGCTGTCACCTTAGAGAAATCTAATGAAGGCAATGTTGTTGATTTCACCAAAATCAAAGCTTTCTATCATGTCTAGAATGTGAATTTCTTATCAAAACTGCCTGCCTTCAGGTTCCATCTGTCACTCATTTTTTTTTATTGGTAGTTTCCTATCAGATAGTGCTATCATAGCATATGTTGATAGAGCTCTTTCTGTCCTACACTATTAACTGTGATGTGCGGGGGGAGTGTGGGGTTGGGATGGTATGGGTGAGGTGGGTGCAGGTTGGGGTTTTCATTCATTCTGACTTTCTTTCTCTTCCTCTCTTTTCTTCCTTCTGCCACCTTCCACAGTTCTTTTTCATTCAACTTTATTGCCTCTTCCACTTTCTCCGGTTCCTTCCTACCTTCCTCCTGGCTTTTCTTATTCTGTGAAGGGCAGTCCGCTCTAATGTGGCCCTTTTGGCCACATTTGAAACATCGAGGGATTCTGCCCTCCCCCCCATACTCTTAACACCATATCTCCTATAGTTACTGTTTCTAGTATTTTTTCGAGATTTTCTTTTGTGCTTTGTATGCTTATTTCTAATGTTTGGCCTTTCCATTTTAATGTTTCCGTTTTTGTGGCTTGGAGGACAGCTATTTCTTCTTCATTCCTCAGAAGTACGGCTGCTGCAACCCAAGCCACATCAATTTCAGGTGGGATTCCCTCCATCCTAATCTTGGAAGTCCTTCTTCCAAGATACGTGGGTAGGAGGACCACCCTTTCTATCCTTAGTGGGGTTACTGAGTGTTCTTCAGCTATCCCTGCTGTTTTGAAATGCACCTCTATGGTTCTGTATCAGCTTCCTCTGACAGGATATGTTATATCTTGCCAGATTGACCTTAAAACCTTTTCAATTGTTTCTGCCGACATGCTTTCAATTCTCCTCTCTTCCATCAAATACACCTTGTATATGAGTGTTCTTTTCTCCATATAGTTCAATACATCTTGGGGTGGTAACAACTTTACGTTACCACTTGTATACCATTTTTTCTTGTAGTTTTTTTAAATTTGTCAAATCCACTTCTTTTTTCCTGAATTCTGTTGCTTCTGCAAAACTTTTTTTCCTTAAACTTTCATCCATCTTTTGTACTGCTTGCACGAGCTACTCTTGCAAAGAAGACAATTCAGACCCGCTAAGGTCTGAATAAAACATACTCTTCACCGTTGACATGGCTAACTCTCCTCACACGTGGAGAGAAAGCACAAACAGAAAAAGCACTGCAAAGCAGAACAAAAACAATCAACAATTCCTCAAAAACACGATATGAACACTATAGCAAATGAATACTGCTGGCAGCACTGTGCAAGCAGCCAATAAGAGCTCGCCACAGCTGAAAAAGTAGAGTATTGATTTTTTACAGCTGGGTGTCATGATTTTTCGCTGGCTCAAGCCAAATCCTAGGTGAATTGAGAGTAGTCTATTTATGTTGGGGACGCAGAATTTCGAGGAAAAAATTTTAAGAAAAGTACCCTAAATCAAAGAGAGCACACATGTCAAATTTGGTGAAATTCGGTCGTAAATTATAGGAGTAGAATTTGTTCATGCAACACACAGACAGATCACTTGCCTTTTAATATATAAGATAGATTAGAGGATATATTAACCTTTTAAAGGGATGATTACATCCAAGAAAACATTGGTTCTACACCTAAAATAAAATTATTAACTTTCAACTCTCAATTTTCTTTTCCTCTATTAATTGAATACAGATTCTTTTATTTGTTTCAGTCATTTGACTACAGCCATGCTGGAGCACCATCTTCTGTCGAACAAATCAACCCCAGGACTTGTTCTTTGTAAGGCTAATTCTATCGGTCTCTTTCTAATTCTATTGGTCTCTTTTGCTGACATGCTAAGTTACAGGAACATAAACACAACAACACCGGTAGTCAAGTGATGGTGGGGGAACAAACACAAAGACACACACATTAATATATATATATGCGATGGGCTTTTTTCAGTTTCCATCTAGGTTTGGTCGGCCCAAGGCTATAGTAGAGCTCATTTGCCCAAGGTGCCATGCAGTGGAACTGAACCCGAAACCATGTGGTTGGGAAGCAAGCCTCTTATCACACAGCCACTCCTGCACCTATATGTTTGTATGTCAGGTTGAATAAAAAAGTAAGCAACGTTTTGAAACATGAAATTCACAATATATTTCAACACTGCGGAAATTTTATTCATCAAAGTAAGTACCATTACAATCAACACATTTTTGTCAACAAGCTGCAAGTTTGTTTATTCTGGTAACATAAAAATCTGGAGTTCTGGAGCTGATGAACTCTTTGAATGCACTTTCAGCATCAGTTTGATTTTTGAACTCCTTCTCTCGCAGGAAACCATCAAGGTGCTTGTAAAAGTGGTAGTCGGTAGGAGAAAGGTCTGGGGAATAAACTGGGTGGGGAAGAACTTCGTAGCCAAGTTCCCTCAACTTCTGGAGCATCATTAGTGAAACATATGGTCAAGCATTGTCATGAAGAATGATTGGTTCTCTTCTGTTGACCAGTCTGGGATGGAGAAGTAGCAGTTTTTCATTCATTTTGGCAATTTCATGGCAATATGTTTCTGCAGTAATGGTTTTTCCGGGTTTTAAGATGTTATAGTGGATGAGTCCAGCAGCACACCACCAAACAGTCACCATAACCTTCTTTTTGAAGAGCTCTGGTCTAGGGAAGGTTTTTGGTGCTTCATTTTGGTTCAACCACTGCAAAGAACATTTTTATTATTGTACAGAGTCCAATATACAATGCAAGTTACAATACAGTTAAGAAATGGATCCGTCTGGTTACGGAGAAGAAGCAATGTACAAGTTTCATATCTGCGCATTTTCTGATTTTCATTCAAATCATGTGGTACTCATTTGTCAAGCAGTTTTGATTTTCTGATCTTATGCAAATGGTTGCTGGCAGTTTTCTGACTAACTTGAAGTTCTTTTGCCAGTTCTTGAGTGGTTTCACGTGGATCTTTCTCAATGATGGTCTTTAATTGACCATCATCAATGACAGATTGGTGTCAACTATGCTCATGATTTTCAAGGCTCAGGTCTCCACTGTGAAATCGTTTAAACCATTTTCAAGCTGACCACTCAGTGGTCATTTCCTCACCAAACACTTCATTGATATCGCGAGCAGTTTCAGCTGCTTTATGTCCTTTTTTGCAGTTGAATAGCAAAATTGCTTGAATATCGCACTTTGATAGTTTCCATTTCAAATGATTGTAACATCGGTGAAAAAAATATCAATGTTAATTTATCTATCCCTGTATTATCAGACAATTGCAAAAAAACGTTGAAAAAAATTCAAAACTGCAAAAATCTGGTACAAATTCTTCATGGTTCAAGATGTTGCTTACTTTTTACTCAACCTGGTATATAAGGCTATGCTGGTACTATGTTAAAAGCACCCAGGTACTGATGCCACGTTAAAAGCACCCAGTATGCTCTGTGGTGTGGTTGCTGTGACGAAGATACTCATCTATTTCTATAAAATGCTGAGAAGCTGTCTTTTGGCTTAGAAAAAAGGAGAGTTTTGGTACACTAACAACCACCTGATATCTTTTTCGTTACTTTGTCCATTCTGACATGTATTGATGTTTTTCAATGTTTTTCTCCCCATAAACACATTTAATGGAATGGTGATGCACCCAATGGTAGTCCATTACTGAGATTTAAGCAAAAACTTGAACTGTCCGTATTTTCAACTCTGATTTAAAAATAATTGCAAAAGATTTATAGAGTAGGAATGTTAAAATTAATTTTTTCACTTAATTGTGTGTAGAGTGTGTTAGGCATAGAAGTGGCTGTGTGGTAAGTAGCTTGCTTACGAACCATATGGTTCTGGGTTCAGTCCCACTGCGTGGCACCTTGGGCAAGTGTCTTCTACTATAGCCTCGGGCCGACCAAAGCCTTGTGAGTGGATTTGGTAGACGGAAACTGAAAGAAGCCCGTATGTATATGTGTATATATATATGTGTGTATGTGTGTGTATTATGTTTGTGTCTGTGTTTGTCCCCCCCAACATTGCTTGACAACCGATGCTGGTGTGTTTACGTCCACGTAACTTAGCGGTTCGGCAAAAGGTCCGATAGAATAAGTACTAGGCTTATAAAAAATAAGTCCTGGGGTCGACTTGCTCAACTAAAGGCGGTGCTCCAGCATGGCCACAGTCAAATGACTGAAACAAGTAAAAGAGTAAAGAGTAGAACACAAATTCGCAAAACTTTTCTGAAAATTTTAAAAAATGAAAAAGTTATCAGGGGTTATAAGGTGTGTTTAAACCAGAATTCCGCCTTGATTTTTTTAGACTTTATCTGAGTTCCCGTAAGAGTGAAATTATAGACTGTATCCTGGAATTAGTAGTCACGCTTTACAGTTTCCAACGCGTGGGATGTCTGTCTAAAATAAGGCAACAGGTATACGTTTATGAGAGGGGGAGGGAGATAGAGAGGTGGGTTGTTGTTTGGCATGAGTAGGTTTATAGATAAAACTATTCCCCTGTCACTTACACATACACACACAATAAAAATGTTCTTGACTGTACAAAGTGCAAACAACATTAAAAAAAAAAAAAATTGTGAAATAGGCGAGTGACCTCCCCTTCTCATTACTCTCCAGTACAAACACCAGCAGCGACAGTAAAATCCGTAATTCGCCTCTGATCTCATATTTTTCACTTGCCGGAGTTCTGTGATCTTTTCAGCACAATTTCTTATCTTATCTACCTTCTAACATGACAACTAGCTGTCGTAGGTGAGAAATTTCATTGATCTACCTCATCGTTTGTTTTGTTTGCCTTTTATCAGTTTATAGCGTACCGCATTGTACGACGATGGTTGTTACAAGATAAAACAATGAGATTTTTTTTTTTACTTGTTTCTTGGTATTTGTAATTATTTTTATTTGTTTTATTTATTTTTGTCAACTTTGCTTGTTAGTTCCGATGGTAGAAACTGCGTGGGAAGACAATGAATGTTTGACATCTTTGTGTATGTATATACGACGTTCCAAGATTTTGTTTAACTCGAACGTTCACAGATAGATTATGTGGATATTATAAAAATATACCCTATAAATGAAAACACCACTAGGCATGCCATTTCTGCTGATCTGTTCTGTTAAATGAACTATAGATAATGCTTACCCAGAAAAGAAAGGAAAATTCCGCGTATATATTCTATGCATAAATGCAAGCATTATATATATATATGGATAAAAGAAGTAACATTTGTGTCAGTATCTTTGAGGACTGTCAAAACATCTGTCGGTGGTAACGCTTCTACATGTGCGTTTAATTCATTGGATAGAATTTGTTCGTCTCCATTGAGATAATAGAATCAGACCGAATTTGTTCAATTGCATTAACGCACGCACACATAGAAAATCAGCTGTCATCGTAAATAATTCATTTAAATTGCGCTGTAAATCAATTGGTTGGACCGATTATCATTCTTCATCTGTCAGACTAATTACATAAACCAGCGTATCATTAGTACTAGAAGCTAAAATTACAAGAGTGTACAAAATGAATCCCTCTCTTCAGTACGATTAGATCCCTGATTTCTGGTTATTGTATGAAGTTTGTAAATGTATTTGTTATTAGATGTGTGTATACTGTTCAATTCTAGACAACAGAAATAGAATGGAATTGCTCCATTAATGGCTACTTGTTACTGTAGGAACAATTTTCTTTGGAAGCGCTTGTTGCTTATCTATTATGCATACATTTAGATATTGCCTCGTAACTTATTCCTTGTAAATCATTAATCAACTCGCAAAATATTAATTCAACCGCCGCTGTCAACGAAACATGCCAAAACTATACTTAAAAACTAGAATGCAAACCTTGGACAAGTTTCTTTGTATCCTCAAGCATAGTTGTAATGTACTGTAATATATAATATGTGTATGTGCGCGCGTGCGTATATACACAGGTACACGCGCGTATGTTTGGATGTATTTATATAAGTATATATGCAAGTGTGTGTGTGTGTGCAGTGTATGTATATATGCATGTGTACATAGCAAGGTACTTTGCATAGGAACTGAACCCTGGACTACTTCCTTATGATGCGCACAAGTATGGGTGTGTAGTAAAGAAACTTGCTTCTTAATCATGAGGTTTTGATTCAGTCATGCCAAACAAGTGTGTTCTTATAGCTCAGGACCAACTGGAGCCTTGTGAGTGTATTTGATTGACAGAAACTGAAAGAAGCCTGCAATATACAGGCATGGTTGTGTGGTAAGAAGAAGTTTGCTTCCCAACCATATGGTTCCTGGTTCAGACCCACTGCATGGTACCTTGGGCAAGTGTTTTCTACTATAGCCATAGGCCAACCAAAGCCTTGTGAGTGGATTTGCAAGACGGAAACTGAAAGAAGCCTGCTGTGTGTGTGTGTATATATATATATATATATATTTGTCTTTGTGTCTGTTTGTTCGCCACCACTACTTGACAACTGGTGTTGGTGTGTTTATGTTCCCATAACCTTGCAGTTTGTCAAAAGAGAATGATAGAATAAGTACATATAAGGTTGGAAAAAATTATTTCCTATTTCAAGACGGGAAAGAAATAAATGCTTCTTTGATCTTAACTGATATTTTTAATGAAGATAATATTTGCCCTCATTATTGATGAGATAATCTCATCTATTTGGCAAATCTCTTGGGCATAAAATTCTTCAGGTTTCAAAGCAAAGAAACACTCAGTATCCTTTATAATCTCTTCACAATTACTGTTTTCCCTCAAAATAATGTTGTAATGATCTGAAAATATGATTGTCAGATGGAGCAAGTTCAGGAGAGTAAAGGATGGTGAAACAAAACTTCTATACTTAGTGTCATAATGTTTTTCTGAGTGACTTTGACTATATGTGGTCTTGTATTATCATGTAAGAGCAACACTCTTTTATGACTAACCAAATTTTTGTGTGCTGACAATACTTTGCATTAACTGATTGATTTTGGTTTAACGCTTTACAATAAATTACACCCTTCATATATCAACAAACACAGTATAATTTTTTTCTTGTGTAGTCTTGGTTTAAGGATCTATACTCCTTTTTCACTGGATGCTAACCATTGTTGTTTTCATTGAAAATGATTATAGAGAACCCACTTTTCATCATTTGTGATGTTTCTACCCAGGACAGGTTTGGTAGCAAATCTACTCCTCAATAATGAGCAGGGGTTTGTCCTTCAATTAAGCTGAGAAGCAGTCAGATGATGAGGGACTGACAAAGTTTAAACATTTTTCCTAATTCATGAAGCTGTTTTATGATCAAAGTGTGTTTTGGATTTTCCTCAACTTTGGTTTTCAGAAGCTCAATATTGATAGAACTTGGTTGTCCAGATCAAGAAGAATCTGCAAGAGAAATATTTCCCAAGTAAAACTGGTCAACCCATTAATGGCATACCTGGACACTGAAAAGCGTCACTTCCATAGACAGAATGACTATTTCTTACCATTACCACTGCTGGAGAGCCCCTTATGAATTCATACAGCATAGCGTCTGATATAGGTCTGACCTAAACTCATTTTAAGAGGGTGAATTTAATTACTATGGTATCAAGAAATCTGCAAAGAAAGAAAGAAAAATAACATTAGAATGTAAAAATTATACTTATTTTATAACAAGTATTGAAAAAGTATCCTCAAAATGACCATGTGAATATGTGACAGGACTTAGATATGTACATCCCCTTGTTTTAATATTACATTACAGTTTTAAACAAACATTGTTCATTTCTAATCTGTGAAAAGCATGTCTGTTCATGGAGAAATATTACCTTACTTGGAAACAGGTGACAATTGGTGACAGGAGGGTATCTGACCATAGAAAATCTTCCTCAAGGAATTCTGTTGGACCCATGCAAGCATACAACAATGTCAAGGATGATATACAGGGTGTCCACAAGGTCTGGGTACATGGAGTAAATAAAATCATAACATAAACAATTGAATATAAGAAATAATAATTTGTTAAAGTATGTGTTAATCCCCATGTACCCAGACTTTGTGGACACCCTGTATATATATACACACACACGCACATGTGTGCACACACAGTAAGCACTAAGCGCTCATGGATAATATGTATTCTCAAATGTTGGATGTGTAATGTTTGTGTGCACCATCATTCATACCTTTGTCTTTCATACCCCAATTACTTGTGTTTCTCACTCTGTAAAGAAGTTGGCAAGCAAGCAGTGACATGAGGGTTTGAGTTCCCTTTAGTTGAGGACATTGCTTCTTCTCTATAATACTGGTGTCATAAAAGATACACCCATTACATTCTGTAAAGTGGTTGGTGTTAATAAGGACATCTTCCCACAGAAACCAAATCAAAAATGAAATACATAAGATGCAGTCCTTTAACCTGTCTAAATGACCTGTACCCCTGAGTCTGACAATGGCAAATTGTTCAGCCTACACCAGTAAAATGATGATGATAAATATGTACACACACATATATATAATTATGAAAAGAAAACACTGATGACAAATCAGATGGAAGTTCTGTGGTTGGCATATATATTTCAGTGTTTTGAAATTAAGGAACAAATAAATCCATTGTTCCTTTCAATCCATTGATATAGTGTCATTTACTATTTTTTTTTTATCTACACCACCTCATTCATGGATGTTGACTCCAGTGAGTCAACATCTTTGTTGCTCCCCAATTTGAGAGGAAATTTCTTTCATTGGAGTTTTCATGGCTACAGTTTTGGACCAACTGCACAGTTGGCTGGCCCATATGCAAGATGTTTTTATGAGATACCACTCATGTGGATGGACGTTGGCATGGTGGACTTGTCTGTCCTTTGACAGGTCTTTTTTTTTTTTAGTCCTGCTGTGTGTCCACAACATCCTCTTCATCTTGCAAGTCAAGTGGGGGGAGGCAGTTTAATTGCCAGCCACTTGACCATGGAACAGGTAGTATTGTTATGTAGTTCCAGTAGCTAGATTTTCCTGGCCTGACCTTGAAAGGCTGATAAGTAATAATGGCTGGCAGAACCAGTAGTGCACTGGATGAAATGCTTTGTGGTTTTTCTTGTGGCCTTTTTATTTTCTGAGATCAATTTTATCCTTCTCTCATGTTTGAAAGTAAAGTACCAGTCAAGCACTGGGATTGATTGTATCAACTTACTCTCTCCCCTCAAAATTTCTAGCCTAGCTAGCAGAAATGTTAGCATATCAATCAAAATGCTTAGCAGCATTTCTTTTACTTTCTGAGTTCAAATTCTGCTAAGGTCAAGTTTGCCTGTCATTCTTTTGGGGTTCATCATCATCATACATCTGTTTTCCATGCTGGGTCAATATAATCAACTTGTCCCCTCCCCTAAAAATTGTTGGCCTTGTACTAAAATTAGAAAGAATTCATCATCATCATCATTGTTTAACATCTGTTTTCCATGTTGGCATGGGTTGGACAGTTTGACAGGAATTGGCCAGTTGGGGAACTGTCCAGACTTCAGTTGTCTGTTTTGGCATGATTTCTATGGTTAGATGCTCTTCCTAATGCCAACCATTTTACACTGTGCTGAGTGTTTTTTATGTGCCACTGGTACACATGTTTACACACAAATGCATTTCACCTGGTGCCAGCACAAGTGCATTTTACACGGCACCAGTACATAAAATTAGAAGGAATTATTATTATTACTCATTAACATTTTGTAAAAAATGCTCAGTGGCATTTGATCTAGTTCTTCACATTCTAAATTCGAATCTTGCTGAGGTCAACTCTGCTTTTCACTCTTTCAGGGTCAATAAAATAAATACCAGTCAAGTACTGAAGTTAATGTAATCAACTTTCCTCTCCCATCAAAATTGTTGGCTTTATGCCAAAATTCAAAAGAATTATTATATTCAAGGTGGTGTGTTAGCAGAATCATTAGCACACTAGGCAAAATTCTTAGCAGCATTTCTTCTGTCTTTGTGTTCTGCCAAGGTCAACTTTGCCTTTCATTCTTTTGGATTGATAAAAATAAGTATAAGTTGAGCTCTTGGGGCAGGGGTCAATGTAATCAACTAGCCCTCTTCTCCAAATTTTCAAGTCTTGTGCCTATAGTATTACACAAACAAGGCTGGTGGATTGGCAGAATTGGTAAAGCACTATATTAAATTTATTGTGGCATAATGTTAATTTCCTTTATCTTGTTATTACTTGTTTCAGTCATTAGACTGTGGGCATGCTGGAGCACCACTTTGAAGAGTTTTTAGTTGAACAGATCAACCCCAGTATTTATTTTTCTATCGGTCTCTCTTATAGAAACCAACACACACATATATATGTGTGTGTGTGTGTGTGTGTGTATGTATATATATATATATATATATATATATATATATAAAGACAAGCAGGCAGGCAGACTGACTGACTGGGCTTTTACCAATTTCTGTCTACCAAATCCACTTTGATCAGCCGAAGGTTATAGTAGAAGATAGTGGGGCTGAACCCAGAACTAAGTGGTTGAGAAGCAAGCTTCCTACACACAGCCATGCCCGCACCTAATTGAAATCCTGCCAGTACCAATTTTGCTTATCACCCATCAGATGTTGGGTTGGTTTGCTCCTACTTTTACAAGAATCTTTGGGCTTATATATTTTAGGAACCATTATTAGAAATAATCTTCAAAAGTGAATATAACAGAGTGCATGTATGTTCATTGTTACAGTGACTGTACCATGATGTCAGAATATTTCCATTTAAAATGAAATTGGAATTGCATCTTAAAAAAACATTTTGTTGGGTCTTAGTTTATTGATCTATATGAAACAATTATAAGATCCCTTCGGTCCTGTGTTGCTAGTGCTGGTGCCACAGTAAAATGCACCCAGGGCTTATAGTATACTGCTATAGAAACCTACCTGGAATGATATGTATCTGCACCAATCTATAAGAACAGCTGATCACAATAAGGAAGGACTTGGATCATGATGACTTCTCCAATATATGCCAGGATGGAAATCATCATTATTTTAACATCTACCATCATTATTTTAACATTTGGATGGCTCAGATAATATTCATCAAGGCAGATTTTCTATGGTTGAATGCCCTTCCTTTGCCAATCCTGAACGAAGCCTGCTGCTTGTATGTATATGTGTATGTTTACATTTGCACTCAATGAAAGGTACAGATCCTTCATTTGAAAAATGGCTAAGCGTTAATGACTGGGAGGTATCTAGTTGTAAAACAATACAATACCTTAATATATTCATGTAACCTATACTAGAATGGGAAAATGGATGTAAACCAAATATGTGTGTGTATGTATGTACATATGTATATATTTCTATAGATATATATGTATGTATATGTGTGTGTATATGTACATCTGTCTATGTGTGTATGTATATTTATATATATGCATGTGTGTGTATATATATATATATATATATGATTATAATTGTTTTAACATCCGGTTTTCCATGCTCTCATGAGTTGGGCAGAATTCATTGAGGCAGATTTTTGATGGCCAGATGACCTTCCTGTCTCCAGGTTTTCAAGTAAGGTAATATTTCCCCCTAGCTGGATATGTTTTCATAGAAGGTTGGAAATGAAGGATACCACTTTTACGATGACAATGCTCAATTACAACTGTCAAGGCAACACCACGCACACACACACACACACATTTATAAAACACAAACACATATAATGGGGTTCTTTCAGTTTCCATCTGCCAAATTCTCTCACAAGGCTTTGGTCAACCTGGAGCTATAGTAGAAGACACTTGTCCAAGGCGCAGTCAATGAAATCAAACCCAACACTACTTTTAAGCCTGGGACTCATTCTTTCAGGCTTTTTGCTGAATTGCTAAGTTGCAGAGGTGTAAATAAACCAACACCTGTTGTCAAATACAGAGAGAAAAACACAGACATACATACACATATTCACACGCAAACACACACACACACACATCACCCCCATTCTTTTACTAACACTTTTTAGTGTGCCTTTGCTATGAGTCAACAAAATTTAATATACTACAAAAGCTGTTGCTAACTGACTGATCACCATTAAAAGAAAACATTTCCACCACTAATACTACCAAATGATTTGCATACAATGAAAATAGAAAATATTTTTGAAAATTAAATATGAATCCATCAAGGCTCAGTCCTCAGTCATTTTCTATTCATCACAGGCCATCACAGAGGCAGTTAAAATTGGTTGCCCGTGGGAATTCATATACATTTATTATTTAGTTCTCATAGCTGAAACTGTAATGGAATTAGAGGGGAAATTCCAAGCATGTAAGCTAAACCTAGAATCAAGAGGCCTCAGTGTAAACTTAACAAAGTTGTAAACTTAACTCAGTGTAAACTTAATAAAGTTTTAGTAAGTTGGAAAGAAGATAGGACATTGATATAATCAGGGAAGTAGCCTTGCTTGATATGCAGAGGTGTAGGTGTAGGTATAAACTTTATATGCAGTGCCCAATATAACTTACAGACACAAGACACGTGGAATCACAGACAGATTAACAGGAGTAAGCTTTATATAACAGATGCACTGGTGTAGTACATACTGTGAGCACATCAGAAACAAATTCTTAAATGTCCAGATGGCTTACTAGAAGTACTCAGTAGCTTTTGTTACCTAGAGACATAATTAGCAGGGCAAATAGTTGCACTGAAAGTATAGTAGCCAGAGTAAGAACAGGTTGGGAAAAGTCCAGGAAGCTACCACCACAGATGGCAACAAAGGTCTTTTCCCTCAGAGTGAAGGGCAGATTGTATGGCACTTGTGTTAGAACTGTGATGCTACTAAGTAACAAGACATGGTCTTGAACACAGAAGATTTGCAAAGATTAAAAAGAAATGAAGCTGGCATGCACCTAGATAAGATGCAGTTTGGCCTTGTGCCTGGAAGAGATACCATGAATGCAATCTTTCTAGCGCTTGTTAACTTGGAGAAGACATTTGGTAGAGTACCAAATTCAGTAGTTTGGTTGTTATTGAGGAAACTAGATGTAGATGAATGGTTTGTGAGGGTTGTAGAAGCTATGTACACTGATCCAATTAGTAAAGTGAGAGTCAATAACGGTTTTGGTGATGAGTTTTGTGTGAAGGTAGGTGTCCATCAAGGCTCCGTCCTCTCCTATTCATAGTCTTACAGCCCACCAAAGTGGAGTTTAAGACTGATTGTCCATGGAAATTCTTATATATGCTGATGATCTAGTTCTTGTAGCTGACTTCAAAGTGAAGATGATGTTTCAGGTATGGAAGCTAAACCTGGAATTGAGAGGCTTCAAGGTAAACTTAGCAAGGATGAAGGTTTTACTAAGTTGATAAAAAAGACAACCCTATTATTTTCAGAGAAATGGTCTTAATATACAGTGAAGGAATAAGTATAAGCTATGTAAGTTATGGACATTTGAGGTGTAGTGGAATCACAAGCATACTAACAAAGTAAGTAAACTCTGCACATGACAGATACACTGATGAATACATACTTAGAGCATATCAGAAATAAATTTTCTTAAATTCCCAGATGCTTTACTAGAAGTAATTGATAAGTTTTGTTACCCAGGAGACATAATTAGCAGAAAAGGTGGTTGAGCTGAAAATATAGCAACCAGAGTAAGTTCAGGTTAGAAAATGTTCAGTGAGCTGCTACCACTGCAGGCTTTTGCTCTTACAGTGAAGGATAGATTGTTAAGACACTTGCGTTAGAACTGTGATGCTGCATTGCATTAAGACATGGGCTTTGGTTGCAAGGACCAGAAAGAAATGAAGTTAGTGTGCTCTGATAGATGTGCAATATAAGGCGGCGAGCTGGCAGAAACGTTAGCACGCCGGGCGAAATGCTTAGCGGTATTTCGTCTGTTGCTACATTCTGAGTTCAAATTCCACCGAGATCGACTTTGCCTTTGATCCTTTCGGGTTGATTAAATAAGTACCAGTTATGCACTGGGGTTGAGATAATCAACTTAATCTGTTTGTTTGTCCCCTCTGTGTGTAGCCCCTTGTGGGCAGTAAGAAAATAAGATGTGCAATATAAGTGCATGAAAGACTAAAAGTAAATGTGTTGAAAGAAAAATTGAGCTAAAAAGGACTCAGATGTAGTGTGCAAGAAAGATGACTGTACTGGTATGGACATGTGATGCATGTGGATGAGGACAGCTGTATAATGAAGTGCCAATCAAGGATAGAGGTTATGGAAACCCATCAAGACATGGGATGAAATATTGAAGGCTGATCTCAGGACCTTGAACTTTATGGAGTAGATGACAAAGGACTGGGATAAATGGTACCTGAAAAGACCTGCTCATCTTGGTGAAACAGTTTCTGGAAACAATATTTGTGTGTGTGTATATATATATATTTACACACTGTTATAAACCCAAACTGGAATATCTAAGTTTAAAAGGTTTTAATCAACTAAAAATACAGCAATCTACAATACAAACAAAGATTGCTAAACTGTAAGCAAAACTAAACTTCAACGCAATAACAGTTTTATGCAGCGATTACTCATTCTACTGTGTACAATCCTCGTGGAAATGCTCAATGTGAAAGATATAATGGAGTAATATGGAATTCCATTTGGAATAATACGCAATTAGACCAACAATTTGACTCAAGTTGAAGATGACGTTAATCCCAAGATAAATGCGTCATGAACAGCTTCATTTTTGTGAGTCTCAGCAGCCATTGCTCTGTACCCGCAATCTTTAGTTAGTCATTTCAATTTCTGTAAATAGTCATCAACAGATAGATTTGGTTCTTGTTTGCATGTCATCAAAAGGTGTCTCGCAAAAATAATGTTCAAGGGTTTCATGTACAGTCTCTCCAGAGTTTCAATTGCTTCTGCTTAATTCTCACATTCACTTCTTTATCTATGTGCGCTATTAAACACCTAAGCTTGCTTTCATCAGTGATAGGCGGTTCAGCAGGAAGTGATTCTACAAAATTTATAAAAGTTCTGAAGCAATATTTCCATTCTTTTGAAGCTTGACTCGAACTTGGATCAGCGGTGAATAAATTTGGTTTTATAAATTTGCTGTCCATTCTCTTTCTCTAGCTATTTTTAGTTGATTAAATTGTTATAAACCCAAACTAGAATATCTAAGTTTAAAAGGTTTTAATCAACTAAAAATACAGCAATCTACAATACAAACAAAGATTGCGAAATTGTAAGAAAAACCAAAGTTCAACACAATGACAGTTTTATGCAGCGAGTTGCTACAGTCTCGACTAACTAAAAACCAACACTGAACATGTGCTGCAAACAGAACAGAACTCCACACAGCTGCACTGCAGGCAAATAGCAGCAATCGAGACAATCAAAATCACGTGATCAAAACTAAAATCACAGCACACACACACACATATATACATATATATATTTACACACACACACACACACACACACATATATGTATTTACACACACACACACATATGTATTTACACACACACACATATATACATATATATATATATATATTTATTTGCACACACACACACACACATGTATATATATGTATTTACACACATACATATATATACATAACACCCACAAACAACTGGGCTCCTTATCCAATATCTTCCTCAAACCATCCCCAAGACCAATTATTTCTGCTTAAATGCTGCTGTAATTATATTTGAGCAGAACTGCATATTTTATCGTCTTTTTCTCTGATACCAGTTATCTTTCTCACTACCTGGAACAATTTCACTTGATATCCATCCTTTATAATACAGTCCCTCTCCTCTCACATTTTGCATTGGTTATTCTTCTGTGCCACCTAATTATCTCAGCTTCTCCACCATTATACATCTCTGACATTGCTCCACCTGATTTCATTTGTTTAAGTCCCTGCAAAATTCCTTGAATGAAAAATCATGTATCAATTTTGATGCAGTAAAGAACCACCCAGATAACTTCTTTTCCTCCAAAGTAGCCCAGTTCTATGTGGATGGAATTTTGAAGCAACCAAATACATGGACTAAAATCATTAATAAAAATGGAGGGTATTTGATGAATAAAAAATAGATGTATTTTATTTTCATTCTTCAAAAACAACTCAAAACTTTCTGAATGACTATATATATATATATATATATATATATATATATATATATATATATATATATATATATATATATATATATATATATATATATATATATATATATGTGTGTGTGTGTGTGTGTATGTCCACTCAGCTGTAAATGGGTAACTCTGTGATGGATTGGTGTTCTGTTCAGGAGAAATGTTGCCTGTCCACCTAGCCAACTGTTGGCATTATTAGAAAGCTTCAACAACACAAGTGTATTATGACTAGTAGTGTATGAAAACATCTGATAGTCTGGTTAATATACTGATATATGTATCTATAATGCCCCCAACCTCCACCTCATATATCCCTGTGTCAAGCTCTTCTATGTCGCTATTCATTCAGCTACTGTAATTATAAGAGAACTGCACATATTTCATACACTTTTGTGCTATCACTTCTCCTTTTGTCACCCATCCTTCATTCTCAATAATATCTTTACCACTTTATTTTCCACTGAACACACTTTTCCTTTGAGCTGCAGCTTATGACTGTCATATCCCATCATAATATGACAAAAAAAGGCTTTTTTCTTTTTTTTAAGAATACAACAGATATAGCTAAAAGGAGTGGTCAGTCCACCTCATGATGCCAGTGGATAATATGGAAAAGGTATTGCCCTGGAGGATGGCAAGGCAGACACACTGGAACAGCCACTCTGACTCAGGGACCTTGCACTTGTGGATAGCCATTTCAATCTTGATAGCAGGGATGAATGCTGGAGGTCTCCATTGGCACAGACTTGATCACAAATCTGTCAGAGAGCAGCTGATACTTTGACATTCTCCCTTCTCGTGTTGACAATCAGTGAAGCCTGAGCTGGCAGGTGACAGCACCAGGTTTCCATGCGAGAAGGTGTCACAGCATGTGACATCCCAGATGACGGGGCCTACCATTGCCGAAGAAGGAAATTGTCATGCTGCCTGACCTTTTACTGTGCCCAGGAGCTGGCTTGAGCTGGGAAGGGAAGCTTGTAGTGTCTAACCCATGCTTTATGATCTCCTTGAGAGTAGCATGATATGGAAGGTGACCAGCACTATAATGGTATGAAAATGGGTGGAGACTGCAAAAGTCTACAATGGATCCACAGCAGAGGCTTACAGATTTGGAGGTCAAGCATTAAGAAACACTGATGTGCAAACAGTTGCTATCCAGCTGAGTGCTAGTCAAAAGTGATAGCACTGTATTGAGCTTGTACTGCTGTGGGGCTAGGAGGCTCAGTGGAAACGGACAGTGCATCAGGCCATCCAAGATAATGCTACTCTGAATGGCATCCCATTTATTTAGGGGTGGGGACCAGATGTCCAAAAGGGGAAGCGGGGTGGAGACTGAACTGGCTCTATGTCTTGTAGGCTATCTTGTGCTCCCTGATTACAGTAGGTTCAGTTGTGTTGCAGAGAACCCTGTAGATGAGACATAGCAAGCAGTTACTGATGAGAGAAATGCCTGCAGGAACAGTGAGACCGAAGGCCAAGGCTGCCATATCTGACAGGTAAGGTGGCCTGTTGCCATCAAACCAGATATTGTATATCTCCTCAGTGGTCCATTGGATACAGGCATTGAAACCTGTGAAGAGTGATGCATAGCAGTAGCAAGGGGCTTTGTGGAATGTATGTAGAAGCTTTGGCATGACAACATAGTTCCTGAACAGGAAAAATGCCAGATGGATGTTGATCAGGTTCAATCTGTTTGTCAGAATCATTAACACCTTTTCATTCATATCTGCTGTCGTTCTCAACACTTTCACATATCTGCCACTGACGTCCACCATTCTTTGTTACTATATCCATCTTTACATACTTCTGGCCTCCATATCTTACTGTGTATCTCCCACCCACCCTTTTTTTTTCACATCATCTTCCTATTTCTCATTTATCTATGGTTCTATTATACTACTGTCTTCCATATCACTTATCACCCCATCATTCCTGACCTATTCCTATATCCTTCACCTTCACCCCCAAGCTGGTATTCACCATCAGCCAGGCCTTCAACCATGTTCACTATTCACTGCATTCACATCTATCTCCATCTCTAACCATCTGTTACTCACCTTATCACACTCTTACAAACTCAACTATTTGCTCTTCCTGATCCTTTGTCCTTGTTCTCTCTTACATTCATCTTCTTGTGCTTTGAAAGTACACCCTAACCTTATCACCACCATCTTTATCGCTTCTCTCAGTCACCCTTATATCATGTAATATTTCCATATATCTCCTCTACAGCAAAATACCTGTTTATGTATTGTACTTCAGCATCTGGCATAAACTACCTCTCTCTCTACAACACTCTCACTCAACTGAGGTGGGAGGGGCGCTTTTTCATTTTCTTTGTCTTGAGAAATAAGATTTGACAAGGTATTAATTAGCTTAATACTTTAATGGAGAAAAAATAAGAGTCTTAACATTTCAGACATTAGTCCTTGATCAGAGGAAAGATAGAAGCATAGAGGAGATGAGAAAGAAAAACAGCGAAAAAAAAAAGGCAAAAGGTTAGAAACTTGGGAATGCTATTCTGTGGTAAAGAGGCAGGTGTATATATGCAAGTGATTAGTGTATCCATTTCTGGAAGCAGGTGTATGAGAGGAGTGGTGTGTGTGTGTGTGTTTAAATGTGGTATATGTTAGTGTGTGGAAGTATAGAGCATAGATTTATGAGGGTGTTGGGTGTTTGTTTATGTGCGTGTGTGTATTTGTTAAATGGATAGTGAGAAAGTGTGTATGTGAGGATGTGAGAGTGGGTGCAAATGAGATGGAGAATAGATATTGGTGAAGTAAATGAGATGACAGAAGCAATATGGAGGCTGTAAGAATCTGATAGAAATGTGTACCTCTGTGTTAGAAAATTACATCAGAGGGTGAAATGTTTTAACAAAGAGGAAAAATTTAAACTAAAATGAGAAAAAAGAGAGAAAATGTGTGAAATCAATGAAGAGAGGAAATGCCAAAGAAATTTATATTCCATATAGCATCACCTTGAGTTCATTTACTCATGCTTGTATGGATTGGATGGGTCTTCTCCAACACAGCACGTTACCACTTGTTGCATTCCTTTGTCATCTCCTGAGATTAACTTTACTACTTTTACCCTTGTCTTCCATGATCTCACATAGAGCTCCTGGGTATTTTTTGCCCATCTGTCTTCCATATGCATTACATGTCTGTACAACATAATCACCTCTTTCCCACACTACATCCGATTCCTCTTATGCCAAGTTTTTCTTCAGTTTTTCATCTGTGCCTCATCACTTGTGCACACCAACATTACATATCAAATGGAGTATGCTTGCTTCATTTCTGTCCCACTTTCCCACCTCTGCATTCACTACACACATGTTACTATCATGCAGCATTGCAGTTCATACACAAACATACACCCTTCACTCATAGAATGAATCTGTTTTGTGAACAGAGGAAATAGCTTGCTGAACTTTTTCCACCCCATTCTTATTCTGGCCATTACACCTTCTGAAACCCTTCCCCACCTACTACTAATTAGGTCACATAGGTAACAGAAGCTGTCATCTACTTGTATAAAGCATTACAAGGTATTTATTTTACAACTAGCTTGACTGCTAACTTCTCTGTATCTTCTTTTTACTCACTTTTACTCTCTTGCCTTTAATTTCACTACATTTCTTGTGTATGAAATTTCTACCTACTCTTTTTCTGTATACTGAGCAGTATATACTTTTTCGGTGATATCAGAGAACTGTCTTCTTTCTTACTAAAACTATAGTCTTTGTAAAGTTTGCTCTGAGACCTTTTCATTGCAGATTTTGTTTCCACAGAATTTCGTCTCCAAACCCTCCACAGTCTTTGTGATGAGGACTAATCATCAGCATATAGAAGTTCCCACTGGCAGTCTTAAACTTCTGTTATGGCTTAGAGAACTATAATAAATAGGTAATGGAACTGAACCTTGAGGGACAACTATTTGTGTACTAAATTCCTCATTGAAATTATTGCCCTTTCTCTCTCTTCACTAACTGCATTTTGGTACATGGCTTGCACCACTCTCATAAGCCATTCATCCATTCCTAGATTTCTTAGTGACAGCTAGACTACATATCATAGTACCCTGTCAAAAGCTTTCTCCAGATTAACAAATGCTTGGCAGAGAAGCTTACTCTTAGTTAAAAATTTATCTTAGAGCATCAACTGTGCCCCTACCTTACACAACTCCAAACTGCATTTTATCTATGTGGATTCTCTTCGCATCAGTTATGCTAAGACTTTCTGTTACTCTCATAGCTTGGTCCATTAGCTTCATACCGCTACAGTTGCTTCTTTGTAGAGCTTTTTTTTTTTTTTCCCCTGTAACAGCTGATTATACTGCTATTCCAGTCATTGAGTATAACACCTCCCTATATTTCTAGGTCAGCTGTGCTGGTGGCCATTTTGCCAGATATTTTCAAGTATCTTAAATTATCCCTGATGAACCTTTTTTTCCACATCTTAACATTTTTGATGGCCTGAGTGGTTGGCGTTAGGAAGGGCATCCAGCTGTAGAAACTCTGCCAAATTTAGATTGGAGCCTGGTGTTGCCATCCGGTTTCACCAGTCCTCAGTCAAGTCGTCCAACCCATGCTAGCATGGAAAGCGGACGTTAAAAGATGATGATGATTTTGAGCATATAATTGCCTACTTCAGGTGTGACGGTGTGGTAAAAAGTTTGATTCTCAACTACATGGTTCCAGGTTCAGTCCCACTGCTTAGCATCTTGGAGAAGTATTTTCTGCTATAGTTCAGGCTGACCAAAGCCTTGTGAGCAAATTTGGTAAGCAGAAACTGAAAGAAGTCTGTCATGTGTGTGTGTGTGTGTCCTCCACCACTGATTGACAACCAATGCTGGTGTGTTTATGTGCCCATAACTTAGTGGTTTGGCAAAGAGAGACTGATAGAATAAGTACTGGTGTCGCTTCACTCAACTAAAATTCTTTAAGGTGGTGCAGTTTAATGATTGAAACAATTAAAGAAATAAAAAAATATATATATATGTATGTATATGTATATATATATGTATGTATATGTATATATATATATATATATATATATATATATATATATATGTGTGTGTGTGTGTGTGTCAGTTATACATTCATTACTTCTAACTTTAATGCCATATCGCCTAAAGAAGTGAACACGTGAACTAAAAATCCACCTAATGTCCATGGATATTACAGATTGTACTGTAATCATCCCAGGAATACAGGCTATGGTTGTAAGAAACATGTGATTTGTGGAAACATGCACAGCAATACATTAAGATCCCATTATTATTATATTTATCCTACATTATATTGACGCATTTTGGTACAACCCCATAAAATTGCTGTTGCAAGTTGTTCATTAGGCTGTAGACAACATAATGAAATAGGAGCTTTTATATACTTACTCAAAAACGTTTCTCTTAAATGAACTTAAAGGAGATGTGTGTGTGTGTGTGTGTGTATAAAATTTATATAGACAGCCATGTGCAATGTGTTACCAAAAAGGAAAACTATAATTGTCACTAAATATGACAGGTGTGGCTGTGTGAAGCTTGCTTCCCAACCACAAGGTTCTAGATTCAGTCCCACTGCATAGCACCTTGGGCAAAGTCTTCTGCTATAGCTTCAGGCTGACCAAAGCCTTGTGAGTGGATTTGGTAGACGGAAACTGAAAGAAGCCAGTTGTATATATATATATACATATATATATATATATATATATATATATATATATATATATATATATATATATATATATATATATATATATATTAGCAGAAATACCCGGCGTTGCCCGGGTTAAAGAGAATAATGAAATCTAAAAACGCCGTCTAGACTACGCATCATCTTTATATATAGAGATATATATACACACACGCACCCAAACACACATATATATATGTATATCAATATAAATATATGAAAGTCAATGAAGTTTCGTAAAAGAAGGTGATCATGTACATACTTTCTTGCTGTTGTGATTATAACACCTCATTGTAAACTATGTTCCTTGTTTTCCCTTGTGGAGCATATACAAATAGGTTTTTTGTTGCTGCCCACTCTTGAGCAGCCAACATACAGTTGTCCATGTGAGAAGCAGGGCTCTTCCAAGAGAAGACCAGCTACAGACAGTGTTTGACCCTGATATTTGTTTATGGACATGGCAAAAGTCACACGAAGGGGGAATTGTAGTCTTCTGAATGTAAAAGGAATGTCTGCTCCTGATGGAATAAGAGGAATTCTTGGAATAAAGACGTCATCCCCTTTTGCACATCCAGAAAGAATAGTAGCCTCGATAACGTGTGACATCATTTTCTAAATAATGCTCATCTGTTATGTTCGGGTTAAAATTTCATCAACATCAAAAATATATGAATTTTCATGGGAGTTATGGCCGTTATGCAAAGAATATAATTTCCAAATTTCATAAAGATCCATTCAGTACTTTTGACGTAGTTTTGGATAAGAAAACAAATGACTAATGTGTGTGTTTGTGTGCATGTGCATGTGTATGTGTGTGTGATGGGTGTATATATGTATAGATATCTGTATGCATGTATATATATGTATATATGTGTACATATTACATGTACATCTATATATATATATATATACATCTACACATATGTATACATATACATGTATGTATAGATCTATATATATATATACATATACGTGTACATCTATATGTATACATATACATCTCTCTCTCTCTTTCTCTCTCTCTCTCTTTCTCTCTCTCTCTCTCTGAAAGTATCTGTCATTACAGTATCGAAATGGTGTACATATACATGTATATGTATACATATACATCTCTCTCTCTCTCTCTCTCTCTCTCTCTCTCTCTCTCTCTCTCTCTCTCTCTCTCTCTTTCTGTCTCTCTCTTTCTCTCTTTCTCTCTCTGTGAAAGTATCTGTCACTACAGTATCGAAATGTGATTGTTTCAGTTAGTGGAATATTTTCATTTTTAAAGTGAAAGTATTTGACATGAGTGTTTTTGTTTCACTTTTGACACGTAATACTTAAATAGTGGAGGAGATATTATGTTGCCGTGTGCTCGAACTCTGCAAGAAGTTAATAATTTTTTTTTACTAAAACACAACTGGAACCCTAAGTAAGGCATGTGTAAAATTTGAATGAAATTGGTTGCGTAGTTCTCGAGTTTTAGGGATTCACACAGACAGACAGACAGACAGACAGACACACATTCTCATTTTTATATATATAGATATCTGTGTGTGTCTATGTTTGTCCCTCCTCCCGTCACCAACCAGTGTTGGCATGTTTACATCCCTATAACTTAGCTGTTCAGCAGTTCAGCAAAAATAGACTGTTAGAATAGGTACCAGGCTTAACAAAAGCACTCATTATTATCCTGATTTTTCATTAGGCAGATATCTTTGACCATCTATTTGGTTGGTCAGTAATCGCTAACAATTAAGCAGGTAGCATTATTAACATTTTGAACAAATTCCAAAATCTATTAATTTGTTTTTGTTTCATTAGATTATTTTGATTCTGCCAAAATTTCTCTTTTTTTTTTATATATCTTATTTCTATTTGTTGCTTTTTTTCTTTATATCCTGTTTGAGTACAAGTTGATTAAATAACAAATGAAGAAAACAAAACAAAACAAAAGAATAGAAAAAAAGATATTCTTTTCAAATTAAATTTCCTTAAAATACCTGCCAAGTTCTTATTTCAAATTAGACATCTCAAACAATGATTATACTTTGCTGTTTTAAAGCAAAAATTAGTTGAGGATTTTTATTATTATTATTATTATTATTATTATTATTTGAAGCTAAAGATTTTAAAACTTAAGTCTTTTCTAATTCACCAACATTCTATCATTAACTTCTGTATTTTAAATGTATGTTTCTTTATCTCTGTGTACATGTATATGCCTAAGTGTAGATGTGTGTGCCTGTTTTCTATCTGCAGGCTTTTATGCGCATATGTGTACTTGCCTCTGTCTGTCTTCGTGTGTGTGTGCGTGTGTGTTATACATGTTCTCCAGCAAGTCCTAATTTGTAAATTATGTTGGAAAATTTTGCTTTCAAATTTTCATTTCATTTTCATTTCAAAACCTGACTGGACCAATGGATTAGGATTGCTGTTGTTGTTGTTTATTGCTGCCATTATTGTATCTGTTGATAGGATATTGGATTGGTAGAATTCATCATCATCATTTAACGTCCGCTTTCCATGCTAGCATGGGTTGGACGATTTGACTGAGGACTGGTGGACCAGGAGGCGACACCAGGCTCCAATCTGATTTGGCAGAGTTTCTACAGCTGGATGCCCTTCCTAACGCCAACCATTCCGAGAGTGTAGTGGGTGTTTTACGTGCCACCAGCACGAGAGCCAGTCAGGCAGTACTGGCGACGGCCACGCTCGCGATGGTGTATTTTACGTGCCACCTGCACAGGAGCCAGTCCATCGGCACTGGCAACGATCAGGACAGACTTCTTTCAAACTGAAAGTATTATCTCACTATACAATAGAGATGTAATACTGAAATAGTGTAAGAGATAAGAGATTGCTCTTATCGCATTAAGTAAGAAGTTGAAAATGTTTTTGGCACCCATGACACTGCATGGACTCTAAGTAAGGCATGTGTAAAATTTGAATGAAATCAGTTGTGGAGTTCTTGAGTTTTAGGGATTCACACAAACAGACAGACAGACATACACACATTCTCATTTTTATATATACAAGTTATTCTTTGACATGAAAGACCATTTTCCATGTTTTATTTTTTTAGTGTTTGTGATTTCAAATTTCGATTTCTCATTGCAATGATAAACAAAAAATGATTTTACTTTGGTTTGTCTTCAAAAAATGTTCGTAAAAAAAAGCATTTTTACATTTTGAGTACCATAATCAAGTACTGGATTGGTCTAATTGACTAATGCACCAAAAACTACCCCACCAGCCAAAATTGGTGGGTTTGTAAGAAAGGATTGGCAAAATCATTAACACCTTGAAAAAAGTGCCCATGCATTGAAATCCTGCCTTGTCCATCTTTGCTTTTTATCCTCTTGGGGGTCAATAACATTAAGTACCAGTCCAGTATTAGGTTTGATATTATCAGTTAACCCTCCCTCCCCTCAAAACTGCTGTCTTTGTACTTATGTTAAAAACAATTAAGTGTGATGGACAGCAGGATCATTAGAGTATCAGATAAAATGCTTTGCACTATTTAGTTACAGCTCTTCATGTTCTGAGTTCAAATCCTGTCAAGGTCACTTTTGCTGTTCAACCTTTTGTGGCCCATAAAATTAAATACCAGTCAAGTACTGAGGTTGATGTAATTTACTGATCCTCTCCCTTCAAAAATGCTGGCCTTGTACCTAAATTAGAAATTATTATTTGGTCAACAGATTGGTATAATTACTAGGGCATCAGGCCTTACAGTATTTGTTCCAGCTGTTTTACTAATCCTCAAGTGGATGAAAGGCAAAATTACTCCTGCTGAGAGTTAACTTTGCCTTCATCATCATCATCATCATCATCTGCAGTAGCTGCAGTTTGAAATTATGTCAACACTAATCTATAATTAAATATTTGACTGTTTTGTTTTGTTTCTCTATTTGAAGACTTAATAATGGTAGAAAAAGCTCTGACCCTGTCAACCTGAATGTAGGTGGGGTGATTTACACTACCTCTTATCTCACATTGGTCAGCTACTCAGAATCAATGCTAGCTCGTATGTTTGAAGGTGACTTGCCTTCGGCCAAAGACAAAGATGGAAACTACTTTATTGATCGAGATGGAAAACTGTTTCGGTAAGTTTTATTAAGTCTAAAATTCTTTGTTGTTTTGTTGGTTTCTTTTTTAAAATTACTCCCAACTTAGTTTGAGTATTTTTGTATAGCTTATTTTTTGTTTTAGAATTCAGAAATTTATTCTGTATTGAAAGTTTGCCATTGAATAATGGTTTAAGTTGAGCTAACAAGCTAGCCACCGTACGGTTGACCTGTTAGAAATAACAGCCAAATCTCCTTTGAATTACAACTGACTACATTAAAAAAGGGGCAATTTTGGGCAATTCTAGATAAACAAAACTTAGAAAATAGAAGAGCTATGACGGGAATGTCTTTATTTAGAAAATAGAAGAGCTATGACGGGAATGTCTTTATTCATTAACCAGCTCAGTCATGGCTGACCTGGGATTAAACAGTAATAATGGAACAAGTGTTCAGCCCTGACAAAAGATGTAGTGGAGGGTGTAAAAAGAAATTAAAGCATGGAAGACTTATAATGCACAGAAAGAACTCCAAACTAGTGAACATGCTTACCATGGCTACAGACAGCACTGGCAGTAAAAAACTTCTCAGCATATATCCAATGTTAAATTTCTACCAGTTAAATCTTACCCTGATCTCTCTTGACCTGGCTTATCAGTTTTGGCCTGGCATTGTCTATTTTGCTCTTGTTTTGTATATCCTTGCCTGCTATGACCCATTCTGGTCTGGTCTCTATTTTGTCTAGTCATCTTAAGATCACAAAGTGCTATCCTTGTTCAGAGTAATGAATATACATTGGTAAAGCTTATGCAATAAGGTAGTCATTATGTAATGCGAAGGTAGTTTTCTTTAAGATGAACCATCCACATATATACACTCTATACACTTTATTAGCCAGTATTCACAGGAGTGCTTACTGAGGATCCGGCTTGGATTTTTTAATCTCCTTTTTATCTGATATGTAGATTATTTTAAAATACATGATGGAGCAGAGAGGTTGGACATTTTTGAAATGGCTATTACTCAGCCCCAGTGGGTGGGACATATGTCTGACAGGTACCATTCATTCCATGGTGTCTTAGCATTTTTTACTTTTTAGATGAAGCCATGGTGCTGTGGATGATAGAGCATCACATATTTGCCTACAACAGTTATGTGAAGTCTGTCACAGCAGTTCAGCATGAGTTTTGGTGCTACTTCAACGTTGACCAAAGTCAGGCTGTTCCCACCCGTAACATAATCTTACATTGAGTGAATGCACTTCGTACACAAGGTACCCTAATGAATAGGAGACCGGTGGGAGTGCCACGAATAGTATGGGACCCAGAAAATGTGGAACATGTCAGACAAGCTTTGATGCATAGTCCGAATCACTCTGCTTGCAGGCATTCCACTGAACTTGGCATCAGTAATCGATCAGTAAGGTATATTTTGCATGAAGTCCTGCATTTCCACTCGTACAAACTGGCCATTGGGCAACACTTGAAACCATAAGACTGTGGCTTAACTTCACACATCAGATGGAAGCAATTTTTGAGGCAAATGGCAACCTCATTTTGTTAATGAGTGACGAAGCTCATTTTCATCTCAATGGTATGGCGAATCAACAGAACTGTTGTTACTGGGCTCTTGAAAATCCAAGAGAACTGCATGAAAGACCACAGCCTAAAAGTGACAGTCTGGTGTGCTGCTGGAAAAGCTACCATCATTGGTCCTTACTTTTTTGAAGACAATAATGGAAATGCTGTTACTGTGAACTCTGAGTGTTACATCAAGATGATAAACAACTTTTTTGTGCTTGAATTATGATGAAAACGTGTGCCTATTTGAGATGTGTGATTTCAGTAGGGTGGGGTGACAGCCGACAGCCCACACAGCCAGAGATCAATGGACGTTCTTCGCCCTCTCTTCGGTGGCCACCTCATTTCCAGGTTTGCTGACATTCTTTGGTCCCCTGATTTATCCATGTGTGATTATTTCTTGTGAGGAAACCTTAAGGCATGCGTGTATACACATTAGCCCTGTACACTGGATGATTTGAAGGAAGCTATTCATGTGGAAGTTGCCCAAATCGACAGAGCAATGCTGGAGAGAGTGGAGGCCAACTTCCAAGAACGCCTTCAGAAATGCATCAATGAAAACAGACACTACATGATGAATGTTGTTTTCCACACTTGTTTTTGACAAACGCTAATTCAATATGAACATAAAGATGTCATTAAAATTTGTTTGCAGCTAAAATTAATGATTTTGTGAATTTTTCAAAAATGTCCATGCTTTCTGCCCCACCCTGTAGCTTACATTGATATTTACATATCAACTCAATAGTTGTTTTACAGTGTTACCATAAGACTTATGACAGTCACTCTCTGTATATTTTTCTTATATTCATGAACAACCACATTGTTAATAGTAGAGTTCAAAATGTGGTCCACTAGGCCATTCAAAGATTCATTACATTGTTGAAGGTGAGATTAAAAAGAGAGGATAGTATATTTGGAAGCTTTCATGTTATATGCTGGGATAGTTCCATTTATAGTCTTCAGAACTTTGTCAATATGAAGATTATGTTAATAGTTGTCTGCGTTCATTACTATTGCAGTGTCTATTGTTTTTATTCCATCAACTAATTCTTGTCCGACAATAACTTTTACTATTACAACTGTTAAAATTCTATTTCCTCTCTCTCTTTCTCTCTCTCTCTACCTACCCTCTCATTATTTCTCTCCATTACTTTCCAATTCCACTTGTTAATATTCCATCATTCTCCATTTTCTTGCAAGGATTTATTTTATTCTCTTTCTATTTTTTTTTTGTTCTATTTTACTTTGTATTCATCTTTTAATCACTTTGTAAAATGTTTTTTGTTTTTTTTTCACTTTCCAGATATATTTTAAATTTTCTTCGCACAAGTAAAATTCACCTGCCTGATAGTCTGGTAGAATTACAGCAACTTAGTGATGAAGTAGACTTTTATCAAATTCCTAGTTTGAAGGAAGAAATAGGCCTTGAAATTACTCGACGCCATGAGGAGAATATGGTGAAAATGTTACCGACTTGCTGTGATTCTGATGGCTATTTCCTTGACGTTTTGGAGCACAATGGTGTGCAGGCAAACTTCAAGAACCTCCAGCTCATTGGACATATTGATATTATCAAGGTATTACCTCTTAGCCCAGATGATTACGGGGTGCTGCAGTGTTTAGTGGAGACAGTCAAACAGACAGACTACCACCCACACAAGAGCACAACTGGTCATATCTGGTATCTAGGGAAAGGCTGCTTTGAACTACAGGATATCTACTACTTGACACGGGTCGAAATTGGGGAGTTAGTGCGTGCACATGGGGCACGCCTTGTGTCATCATCAGCATCATACACCAATAGCACGGAGACGAACAATATGCAGACCATATTGATAATGGACAAGTGGCATATACCTGCCTACTGTATCCAGAAGTTACGTGCAAACTGTATGACTTGTAAAGCTCTCCCTCCTGGTCGCACAGTAGGTTTTTTAGACTGGAACCAGGAACACCAACAATAACATTTTATTAGTTTTATTATTTTCTTAAAATTTTAAATCTAATATAATGTTAAATTATTTATGTCTATATCTACTATGTGACCATTTAAAAAAATTTTTTATGTAAAATTTCTAAAATACCAACATTGTTAACAGATAAACATCTAATTGTTGTTTACAACTTCACTTAGAGATTTACCTGTCTCCAAACAAAAAATAATATTGGACTGTGGTTCCCATCCTCCCCCTACCTACTACATTTTACTTCACACTTTTTAACTTTTTATTTAAAAAAATTCCTAAAGAACAAGAATATATATAGATAGATAGATGTTTTCTTAAAAGTGTTTCAAGAAAGCCACTAGAATGCAACTTAGAAATATTAGAGATGAAAACAAATGTAAAACAAAAGCAATAATTTACATTTTTACCTTATATTTCAATATTTCGGATTTAAAAATCCTATGTCAGGACAAGCTTAGGTCTGTACTGTACACACACACACATACATATATGGACATGTGTAAGGAGCAGGTGCAAAATGCACAGCCTGAAATATTAATATATAACGCAAAATTGTAAACCATTATTTTACTTTTGTTTCCATTCCTATATTGCCAATTTGCATTGGAAATATCTTTCTAAAACAAATTTAACTCACTTTTGCAAGTATACTCTTCAATTTCTTTATTTCAAAAATTTAAGAGAAACTTCAGATTAGTTTTTATTTGTACTTTGTTTTAGCTATCACAGCTAAGGCAATGCTGGAGCACTGCCTTCAGATATAATTTTTTTTATATATATTTTTAAAATGTAATATTAATTTGAAACTATTTTTCATCAAGTTTCCCTCTCTTAATTTTATTAATTTACTTTAAAAAAAAAACAAGCTATTACATTTTATCTTTTTAATTGACTTTGTAGAATTTTCTTTATTACAAGTTTCTAGAGCAGTGGGCTGTCAGAATCGTTAGAGTGTTGAACACAATACTTTGTAGGGTTTAGTTATGGCTCTTTACATTCTGAGTTCAAATCCCACTTAGGTTGACTATATTTTTTATCCTTTCTGGATTGGTAATTCAGTGTACCAGTCACATGTTATGGTTACTTGAATTAACTAATCTTCTTCCTCAAAATTTGAAGCCTTGTGTCTATGTTAGAAACAATTGTCACAGACTTCTCTTATTCCATCCCTTGCCTTCTGCCTTTACCTGTTCATTTTTTACTTTTAAGTCTAAGGCATTTGTCAATGAGTGTAATGTATGTGTTTGTGTCTGTACACACACACACACACACACACACTCTTGTCTACTTTAACCATTTATCTTTCCAAATCCCACCATTCTATCAGACATATGGCAAATATTTGTTTTGATAAGTTGCAGTGATTTGTTTGAGGAAACTGCTTTTGTAGAGTGTTGCTAGCCAATGTTGCCTGAAAGATATGCGATCCTGACCCCCATATACACATAGTGCCAGTGGACTTCCGTGAAGTATACACACACTGCTCTTCATATCACAAAATATATTCCCATTGCTCCACACTCCAATAAAATTATACACATGCTACTCTTCACAGTCTAAGATATACATACACTGCACTTCTCTTCCTCAAATACAGTACTTTTCCTCCACTTTCTTTAAGCAATATATATATATATATATATATATATATATATATATAATACTTTACCCCTAAAAGAGAATACATATGGAAATATAAATATACACTGTGATTTCACAGCTTCAGCTGTATTCTGATATTTCATTTCTTCACCATATAAGTCATTAATTTGCTATAAATTTCTGGAATGAGGAATTATTATTATTATATACTGATATAAGGCAGCGAGCTGGCAGAATCATTAGCTGCACTGGGCAAAATGCTTAGCAGTATTTCTTCTGACTTTACATCTGAGTTCAAATGTTGCCAAGGCCGACTTTGCCTTTCATCCTTTCAGGGTCGATAAAATGAGTACCAATTGAGCCTTGCGGTCAATGTAATCGACTTAACCCTCCCCCGAAATTGCTGGCCTAGTGTCAAAATTTGAAACCATTACTACATATTAATATAATCAAACTAGTGACTTTGTCTTGATTGTTGTACCCTCTTGCTTTCTTCTGTGCCTGTAGTATGCTGTAACATTCTCAGATTTTCAAGTCAAACTCTAATTCCATTCTCCCTGCTAAGGATGTTCTCCTAGTCTATGTTCTTGTGATGCCTGCTCATTCCACTTGAACTAGTGTGTGTGTGTGTGTGTGTATAGAAAGAGAGAGAGAGAGAGAGAGAGAGAGAGTGATTTGGGGATTGAATCACACTCATCAGATAAACTGCAACACTTAAAACTTAATTTTTATATTGACTGTTCCATTATCCCAAAGGATAATTCAATAATGGAAATTGAAACTAACCTTTTTTTTTTAGTTTTAATTTGCATGCTGCTGCTGCTGCTAATGCTACTGCTGATGATGATTTCTAATCTTGGCACAAGATAGCAGTCATAATACAACCTTTAAGCTATATTTATGATGACAATAGTGGTGGTGGTGGTGGTGGTGGCTGCTACTACTGCTGCAGTTGTCATTTGTTGCTTTGGTTACTTCTTTGAGAGCAAAGTTTAATCAGAGGAGTAGTGTTCATCATTATTTTTAACATTGGACATCTTTCAGTTCTATATTTAAGGGATGAGGAATTATGTACATTACTTACATTTGATGGATATTTGTCCTCATTTTGTATGGTGTTAACACATTTCGGCTGGAGGGTATATCAGCCGAAACATTGTGTTAACAACAAACAAGATGAGGACAAATATCCATCAAATGTAAATAATGTAAATAATTGGTCATCTTTGTCTTTTATTGTTTTTATTATTTTTTAATTTTAAATCTTACATACATAATTCTCCACTCCTTCATTCAAAAGACATTCATCAGCGGTTAGTTGAGGGAGATTTGGCTGTTACAATAAGCAAGCCAAGGGAATTACACAAGCAACCCCACTTGCTTGTTTTCTATGCCAAGAATATTAATGATGCTGATGATGGTAGTGACGATAATGATGATGATAATTTTCCCCACATTGACTTCTCCCATAACTCTCTTTAATGCTAAACAAAACCACAAGTTATTCAGTTGTCCTCCAAATGAAATTTATCTCTATATATGTGACCTAGTGAACTGGTTGCAGTCAAGGAATTTATTAGTTACTCGTTCATTTAGGTATGCTCAACCTCTTCACTCTTCTCATTCAGAAAGCAAAAGAGAATTTTATTTTTTCCCCTTTACCTCCAGCTTTTCTTTTACATAATTTAAAACATTTTCTTGCATTTATTATTTTATGCAAGAGTAGGTGGTTGTTTATTCCTCACTCAAGGTTTGCCCAGATCAAGCATTCCATATGTGACCATTCCATTTTTTTATTCAGACATAATGTACCCATGGCTATCAAAGCCAACAGTGGTACTGCTATGTACTACATAGGGGTCCCATTGTTTACAGCCTCACTCAACTACCGAGTCCAGTGAGCCTTTCCTCTTCTTGAGATGGTTGGGTGTGGTTTGAGGAAGATTCAACTGCTATTTCTTAATTGGCCAAAATACCATGCAGGGACTCTTATTGACTCCTCATGCTAATTTATGTAGATTTTAGTGGATTGGAAAATCTAGCAAATTTGAAGAATTATAAATTAACATGACACTACTAAACCACTTATGTTTTACTTGAAATAAATTACTCCAGCTTAATATTAATGTATTTAGATAGGTAATTTTAAAAAATTCATTTATTTTCCCCCAATTTATCCTTGCACACACAGACACACACATTCGCTGTCTCTGTCTCTCTATCTGTTTGTCTGTCTCTCTCTCTCTCTCTTACACACACACACACACACACGCATCAAAAACATGAAGTTATTTATAATTTTGAACAGAAGACATTGTGAATATCTCGGAATGGAAAAATAAGTTTTAAGTGTGATCCATTGGATAGGCAAATTTGATATTGTTGTTATTGTTAAGATGGATGCACTGGTATGGCCATGAAATATGTGTGAATGATGTTTACTTGGATAGAAAACTGCTATGTTTATGATTTAGTTAAATACACAGATACTGTTTCATAGACTTCTTTTTGTCCATGCTCCCAAGCATGTTGGGACAGATTTTGCATATTTCAACATTTACAAATTATTGAAACTCTTGGTTTTAAAGCTGTCTGCTCTTCTTACAATTGACCTTACAATTGTTGAGATCTTGTAGAATCTGGTCTAAGTTTAATTGTACTGAGGTGTGACTATAATAATTAGGTTTGAAGTCTTATAGTGCACACAACCATTCCTGCTCATATTTTCATTTTCTTTTTTTTACTTTTTCTTTTGTAATCTTTTTCCTGCCTAGTCCTTCTTTTAATGAATCTCAAATGTCTTTCCAATCTTTTCTGTTACAAGATTAATGGTAAAGCTGACAAAATAATGTTATTGGAATATATTTAACTGACTGATTATACTTTATTTTATTTATTTATTTTTTAAGTTTTGCTAAATTTGATTTTTTTTTCCTTTCAGCATATCTATTTGTTACATAACACAACACAACACACACACACACACACTGTTACAAAGGAAAGGTTCACTGTGCCTTTGCTGCTTTGATGTCATTGGCTTCCTCAGAATGTCTGACAAAGCCAACAACAGGGTATCTTTAAAGTTACTGTCAACCTTTTCATTGTAAAACTAAATGTGATACTTTACCTAAATGTATTGAGTGAGCCTTCATCAACCAATGAGTGAGTGTTTATATATATAACTATAAATAAAAACAAACACACACACACATGCACATATATACACTTTATATTGATTTATTTTTGATAAAAAGTGTAAAATTGACCTTATCACAAAAAGCTCAATTGTTGAGAATAGAAAGACAAATATGAGATTGTGTGAAATGCAAAGTCATTAGCATTTTAAGTGAAATGAACTGGTTACAACCAGGAATCAAAATCTTATTCTCTACTTGGTTTGTAAGAGAACATGAAAAAAGAAAATCATAAAAATAATTTGAAGAATTCATAATATAATCAAAATTTTCTTAATTGCTGCCGTTATTATTATTATTATTATTATTATTATTATGTTTATCAAGGTGGCAAACTAGCAGAATTATTACTCCACCAGATAAAATGCTTAGTGGCATTTCTTTTTGCTCTTTACATTCTAAGTTCAAATTTCACCAAGGTTGACTTTGCCTTTCGTGCTTTTGGAGTGATAAAATAAGTACCAGTTGGGTACTGAGAACAATGTACTCGATTAGCCTACCTCCCCCAAAATTTCAGGCCATGTGCCTATAGTAGAAAAGGTTATAATTATTATTATTAAGACAGCAAGCTGGCAGAATCATTAGCACATCGGGCAAAAAGCTTAGTGGCATTTCGTCCGTCTTTCTGTTCTGAGTTCAAATTCCATCAAGGTCAACTTTGCCTTTCATCCTTTGGTGGGGGTGGGGGTGGGGGTAAATTAAGTGCTAGTAAAACACTGGAGTCAATGTAATTTCAGGCCTTGTACCTTTAGTAGAAGACATTATTATTATCATCATTTTTATTATTATTATTGTTATTATTACTGCTACTACGAAAAGGGCTATCAGTTTGTAGAATCAACAGTGTATTGGACACAGAATATCTTGTGGTATTTTCTTTTGTTGCTGTTATTGTCTTATCACAAGTCAACCTTGATTAATCAGACTTATGATCAAAAGCATTCCAACTGTGACTCTCCTGTTTTTTGTTTTTGTATCCTATGTGAAGGAAACCCAGGCGACACCACATAATCCAGTAACTTGTTTTTGAGAGAGATTTGGTGGCTGCTATTTCTAGCATGTTGAGTGATCATGCAGAGACTCTTTATCAGTTTAAGTGGTATTTTTGTTACATCTCTTTTGTGTTGTAAGTTCAAATGCTTCTAAGGTTGACTTGGACTTTCATCTTTCCAGGGTTGATAAAATAAAGTACCAGTGAAGTACTGATATAATTTCAACATAATTAAATTCTCACCCCCAAAACTTCTGGCCTTGTACCTGATAGAAATTATCATCATCATCATCATCATCATCATCATCATTATTATTATTATTATTATTATTAAGGTGGCAAGCTGGTAGATTTGTTAGCACAATAAGCAAAATGCTTAGCAGTATTTCATTTGTTTTGATGTTCTGAGTTCAAATTCTGCCAAGGTTGACTTTGCCCTTCATCCATTCAGGGTCGATAAAACAAGTTCAGCACTGGGATCAATGTAATCGACTCATTCCCTTCCCCGAACTTGCTGGCCTTGTGCCAAAATTTGAAGCTATCATTATTGATAAAGAAATCGTTATTAATAAATAAATAAATTGTTATTATTATTGGTAGTAGTAGTAGTAGTAGTAGTAGTAGTAGTAGTAGTAGTAGTAAAGAAAGTAGTTGTTTTGCAGCATTGTTTGAATATCAAACAAAATGCTTAACAGTATTTGTTCCAGCTCCTGGTTCTGAGATCAAGTCCCACTGAAGTTAGTTTTGCCTTCCATCTTTCTAAGATTAATAAGATAAAATGCTAGTCAAGTACTAAGGTCGATATAATTAACTGCTTCCCCCTTCCAAATCTCTGGGCTTCTTCTTTTGTAAGAAGTTATTCAAGCTGCAAGCTGGCAGAATTGTAAGCATGCTGGACAAAATGCTTACTGACGTTTCAGCCTTCTTTACGTTCTGAGCTGAAATTCCACCAAAGTCGACCTTGCCTTTTATCCTTTTGGGGTTGATGAAATAAGTACCAGTTGAGCACTGTGGTTAATGTAATTAACTAGTCCCTTCATAAAAATTTCAGGGCTTGTGCCTATAGTAGAAATTATTATTATGAAATAGGACAATGGATTGGCAGAATAATTAAAGCATCAGACAAAATGCCTTGTGGTATTTGTTCTAGTTTTTTACATTCTGTATTCAAATCACACTAAAGTTCTATTTTGCTTTTCATCCTTCTGGGGTTGAGAGAACCAGTCAAGTATTAGAGCCAGCAACATTTGTAGCCTTGTTAAAAATAATAATTATTATTATTATTAAAAAATTACCATTAGAAATGTTAGCACGGCACTTAGAGATTTTTAAAAAAAAATATAAATTATATAATAAATAAATGAAATATCGAGGTGTTTTATGTAAATTAGTATTAGATGCTATAAGAACAATTCTGCCAGCTTGCACCTTGAATAATGTCTTACAAAAGAAGAAGCCCAGAGATTTGGAAGGGGGAAACAGTCAATTATATCGACCTTAGTCCTTGACTGGCATTTTATCTTATTAATCTTAGAAAGATGGAAGGCAAAACTAACTTCAGTGGGACTTGATCTCAGAACCAGGAGCTGGAACAAATACTGAAACAGGAAAGAGCAACAATTCACTGATGAGATCTATATTAGGTGTTGCTGAAAATTAGTTTCAGCATGAAGAAGAAGGTTTAAAGCCCTGACAATAGACAAAAAGAATATGCAGTTCTAATAAACAGTGGAGATGTAATTTCAGAATTATTTTAGAGTAAGGCTAAATACATATTCTTACATTGATTTAATTGACTTGATTCAATTAGTTTTATGGTGTGTCCTGTAGTTTTTGTAGAACATATTGAGTTGCAGAAGTTGTGGTGGTTGGAGTAAGAGGGGGACAGTGTTATGTTTAAGTTTGATGAAGTGGCTTTCATCTCTCTTTTAAAGCTTTAAGACTCAGTATTTCCGAAGCATTCATACTATCTTGTACACATGTGCGCACATGCACACACACACATTCTTTCTTTCTCTTCTTGAGATAGAATTTGAACCTAGAACTCAGAGAGATGATATCAAATACTGCATTGCACTTAATATGGTGTTTTACACTTTTTACCACCACCATCCGCCCACTCACCCACCCACCTGTGCTTACATGAAAACTCAACTGCAAAAACTTGATTTGTTTTTCTAACTTCTCAGCATTTTCACAAAATTCTGTATTTCTTATTCTAATGGTTTCCATTATCACCTAATATTTTTTTTAAATTGTTTTTATTTCTCTGATGTTCTTAAATTAAATTGGAGTGTGTGTGTGTGTGTGTGTGTGTGTGTGCGCAGGAAAGAAAAGTTGTTAATTTGTTGTTGAACACATTTCAGTCTGTTTTGTAAGAGTAATGACACTAAAACTTAGGCCAAATTAATTATGTAAGGCGTTTTGGGTAAACAAAAGTAGCAACAAAAAAACTCTTAAACTTAAATAAGAAGAATAACAACAAAACTAAATTCACACAATAGTCAACAATGGATTTGTTTGTGAAAGCTTGTAGGAAAAACATTTTCCCCTTCTTTTTTGTTTTTGATTCAATCTTTTCAATGCCAACACATTTGAGATACTTTTGATTCTGTGATATAATACTGTCCATTTTAAAGTATTTCTATTTAAATAAAGAGGCGATACAAATTATGTACCAAAGACCAGTGTAATAACAACAAAGTTATTTTATTCAGAACCTTGAAATTCTTGATTATTTTCAAAATTAATTGAAACATCATAGTTTGTGTATTTTATTAGAGACATGAACCAGAAGGGGCTGAACTCCACCTACATTTAAAAAAAAATTAATTAAAACTGAGCTGGCAGAATTTTTAGCACACCAGGCAAAATGCTTAGCAGTATTTCGTCTGTCTTCATGTTCTGAGTTCCAATCCTGCCAAGGTCAACTTTGCCTTTCATTCTTTCAGGGTTGATAAAAATAAGTAGTTGAGTACTGGGGTTGATGTAATTGACTTACCCTCATCCCCAAACTCGCTGGCCTTGTGCCAAAATTTGAAACCAATATTTTATGGAGAACTCTTCTATTTCGACATTTACTTTTCCATATACACCACCCATCACAACTACCACCACAGAAGCATGAGGCAACAAGAGTCTGATTATGGTCACTCCACCGGATTAAAAAACAACAGTAAATTACACTACTATCTTAAAAGAGATGAGATCTAAGATGACATTGGATAATGTAGTACAAGATACACAATGACTGAAAAGAAAGACGGGTTGGTCGTAGTTGGAAAGCTTTTGATTTTAAATATGCTCAATCAAGCCTAATTTGGGGCTAAGCAATAATGAAGGAGCCTCTAAGTGATTAGTTCACCAGTCCCCTCTATAATCACATCTTAGCATCTAAATAAAAAAGAAGGGGCACATTGGATATATAGATATGTCTGAATAAAAGACATAGTATGGCTGGAACACCTTTGATCATTGGTCTGCTTGATCAGGACTCTCTTTTGGAAAAACAACACTAGTGCTTTGAGAACCAATAGATTTCTCTCTCATTCTGCAGAAAGTTAACTATCTCAGTGACCCTCACTAAAGAAATGAGCCTATACACACACATACACATGCATTTTTGGGTTACTGAATACATATTGTAGAGTATATTTATTTGTAGAAATCTAGTGCTTCATTTTGTCACTAGTGAGTTTCTTATTCAATATGGCCATTCACGTAACATTTTTTTTTTCATTTTACCTGAAGACTGTATCAAGTGATAAAATCTGAGTAACAAAGGTGTGAATCACTAACTTCATATGAATTCGTACACACAGGCTTTTTTTTCTCTGCTAATTCTTATAATCATTGTTAATTGTGTAATATCTTATATCAAATGGTCATTAAAATAATAATAATGATGGTGGTGAAGATGTAAACAATGCTTGTGCTACCATCACTATAACTACCCTAGGTTCTATTAAGTATACAAACACAAATATACCAGATCAAACATCATTAATTTTCATTTGATCATTTGAAATATCTTTTCATGCACACATATTCATTTATTTATTTACTCTTATGTACTAATATGTACCGTCCATTATATTTAAATTTTCTGTTTTATTATTTTCTTTAAAAAATCAGACATTTCTCAGATTCTTGTACAAATATTTTAGAGAACTATTATTGTTTGCTTTTAATTTGTTACAGCATCTATTTAATGATCTGTACATTCTGAGTTCAAATCCTGCCAGCATCAACTCTGCCTGTGTTCTTTCCAATGTCAATGAGATAAAGTACCAGCCATGTTCTGGGCTGAAGTTAATCAACTATTATAACATCTGTTATTGAGAACTGTTCTTGTAAATTTTTTATTTGTTGCAATATTTACATACAAAACTCTACCTTCTGAGTCTAAATCTCACTGAGATCAACTCTATCTGTCATCCTGTAATGTTAATAAAATAAAATACCAGTTGTGTACGAGGGTTGATTTGACAAACTCCTCCCAAGTGTATGGCATGTTAGAAATCACCGTTTCTATATGTTGTTCACTTAAGCAAAACTATCTGTCTTATGATCAACAAATTAAATTATATTCATATTGCTGAACCAGCAAGTTAGCCTCTGAAGTAGTTCTGTTAGTTATAGAGATAATAGTCAGCATATAGTAATCATATATAAGAGTTTTTTTTTTTTATCATTTCACACAGTTCAATTTGAGTCCTACAGTATGGGAAGGGGGTCTTTTAATGTATATGTATTTAGCTGCTGGTAAACTCATAATCATTAACTGGTTCAAGTCATGTCTGTCTGAACAGACTTTCTGCAAATTTTGTGAATTAAATTGTTAAAGTTGATACCTCATCTGTCAGTAAATTTTGAAGTCATTCATTGATGAGTAACTTCAAAATTGGCAGAGAGCTGAACCTCATAACATGGTTTCTACACTAAATGAAGATTGATGTCTTCTATAAATTTACCATTTAGTGAACATACAAATTGAACTAATCATTTCAATCGAGCAAGAGACCAACATACACTAATACTGGGGCACTTTTCTCTTATAAATATTATTGTAGCTTCCTTCACAAATATGCAAAATAAATGCACTCCAAACATTTCGTAAGATATTCTATGATGGAGAGTTATTAAACAGAAACCAGTATTTACAAAAGAGTCTTACTGATATACAATTATGTTAAAAAGCCACAAATTCTTTATAGGAATAATATAGAATGGGTTCACTTCTAACAAATAGAATCAGTGGCCTGGTTTCAGTCCATTTTTCCTGTTAACCTTGAGGAAGATATGCACCTCAAACATTTCGCCTCTACTCTTAAATCTGAAGCCTTCTAAGAATCAAATCACTTTTACTTTTCTCTTCTAATGAAAATAAGCATCCTTTGTTAATGGGGAAGGGAAGATGACAGTACACAATAAATATATCTACATTCATGATTTTCATTCTGTTGCTAGAGTTGAATTTATCTGCGTTGAATGGATCTTGGTCAGTCAACCAGAGGGTCAGTATTTCATATCCTGGCACAAAGTACACCTGACTTCTGTAAAATGTATTTTATTAGCTTGTAGTGCTGAGTTTATTTCTTTGTATGGGCATCAAAGTACATAAAACTGACTTTTTAAAACTGATTCTGTCATCATTAAAGTGGACTCAAAACAAATAAATGCTAACAAGCTAATCCTTTTCAAATTACCGATGCTGAACTCTTGCATTAAATGGATGAGAAATAATTATATTTTGGGATAGGATATTGCTCTTTTGCAGGTAATTTCTTCCACTCATAAAATTAAACTCTGCATTGCAAGACAAGTAATCTGTCAATTCAACAGGACTGATCATAGAGCTCAGCTAAACAGCTTTGTTTTACCTACTTAATGGTTCTTGCATCTGTTTTAACATCAGTGAGTGGAACTGCCTACTCATTGTATTACAATGTAAGTGGTTGAGGATTGCATAGACATTTGTTCTTTTAATGTAATCTAATAGAATCAGTGTGACAAGGCTGGACACTTTGAATTATAGGTGCAGTCTATCTGGTAGGCTTCCACATAGTTTCTGTTTCAGTTTCATTCAGAAGGCCTTGATTGAGTTGAAAATAAGTCAGATTTTTGTCCAAGGTGCCATACAATGAAATTGAACCTAGGACCTTGTGATTATAAATGAACTTCTGAGGAAAGAACTAACTACCTTGGCCCAGGACAGCAAAATACTGATGGTAGGATATGAGCTATTTAAACTCCTCAGCTGGTTGTCCTTACCCAACTTATTCAGTCGAGAATACTTTTCTGATATAGAATGAATCACAATGTCAAATGATCTTTCATATATGTTGATGCACAAACACATTCAATGCTTTCTTTGTTTCCACACAATGGCATTTCTTTGTTCAATATATTTATTTGTCAAAATGAATAAAAATCAAATTGAATTTGAAACTTATGTTTCCTTTTGTTTTGTTATTTCATAAGACTTAACTGCAACCTTAACATATTCTGGTTGGCTGTAAAGGTTCACATCTTTTATTTGGAATTACTACCTTCATGTGTACGCATCCTCATACAACTGTTCTTACCTTAAAAAGCCTAACTACAGTTAAAGGAGGACTTGTAGACAACTAACCAAAAATTGTAGTAAATATGTAACAAAAGCAAATCCAGGCAAAAGAGAGAGTGAAAAAGTTCTCTCTTAGCAACCAAAGCTATTTTTTTGTTAGTTCAGTACTTCCCATCAAGTTGTCTTTACTTTGCTTTCATGTGTCCTGCTGCCTGACAAATTGAATGCATTATAATATATAGCGTTGGTAGATAACATGATTATTTTACCTTTCTTATTACTATTTGTTGACAATAGCATCATTAGTTACAGATCAAACACTGGTTCAATACTTAATCAACTAAACTATTGTACTTTCTACTTTCTCAATAACGACTAAGAGTCACTATTGACTGAGGGCAATATTTTGTACCATCTATACAGTAGTTTCTTGCTCCATAGAACAATTAAGGCTTCCTACAAACCTTCTAGTCAAAAGAAAACATTTCAAAGAACTGCAATTAAAAAATGTAAAATCACACTTGGTAGTAGGCTAGTTGACTTGTTGCAGTGTTGATAGTTTGTATAAGCCCTATATTCTGACTGGCTCAGTTCAATTAGAGGAAGAAGAGATAGAATACACCATGGTAGGTAGTAGTGTGTGTTTAACAAATATTTATTAGCCTCCAAACCTAAATGACAAATCAACACTAAGTTAAAATGTGCAAGAAATTAGTTGGGTTGCAAGCACAACCAACAGATAATTTTCTGCCCTTTTGTCAACATTTGGTATGTGTCTGTCTACAGAATATTTTTTAACATAGGCTTGCCACATCAAACTTGATCTTAACAGCAGCGTGTTAATTGCAAAAGAACACTACTTGGATTCTGCCCATAGACATAGATACTCAGGAGGCAAACAAAAAAAAAAACTCATCAAATGTGCTATACAGACCAGTCCAACTGGCATACGCGCAAGTGGAGAAATCACTGCCAAGCACTATCTTGGACTTGATAACTACTTCAGACCGCCAGAAACCAATACTAATAATATTGCTGTCTCTGGACATAATACTGATACTGCAATGGCCTTAAATCAACAGTCACAAAATTCAGAGGCAGAAGAGGAGAAAACAATGGAAAGGAGCACACTATAGACCATCAGGGAACAAAACCCAAATAGTTAAATTCAGCAGAAAGTTTAGAAACATGATCAAATCATGTGACATGATTACAGCCAAAGAAAAATTCACAAAATATCAAATGGCGAGAAAAAAGGAATGCACAACATAGGACACTTCAGATGGGGAAGAGTATAAGCGGAAGACTACATCATACGCTACTGGTAAACCAATAAAGTTCAAACAATCGCTATCAAATGCAATTTCATACAGAATAAGAAGCACAGATTTCGAAAGTGACAACATTACAGCAGGAAAGAAAAAACAATGACGAAGTGGTCATTCCAATCCTTGAAACCTTCAAAGATTACAGTCAATACATTGGGTTTGGTAACCTACTTAAATTATCTCACATACCAAACAAGGGAAATACAACCAACAACAGCACAACACATGTCCCTACCGAAATATGAATAGTTATTCAGCACCAATAGCAGTAGTGAACAGAAATGCAAAATGCAAAATTACAGCAGACACTCAAGAAAGCAGAACTTTCATCACAGACTTCCACGACTGGAGAGAGATGAACACAGTTAAAAAGATTAGACAAGGGGATACCTATGTACACAAATAGTTCAACAAGTCATTACTATGAAAACCCCTAACCAACACCTTACACGACAACTTAACCATACATTTTGCTCCAGCATTCAACACCATATCAGCTACAGATTGGATGGATCTCTAGATGTATCCATGGCACCAACTTATGGAACAGATGGAAACAATGCTATATCAAATTTTAAGAGAAATCATCTAAGAGTCAGAACAAAAGAAACAAGACTTAGCCATGACAGAAGTGTCTGATATAGCTTTCAATTACCAAGAATGCAGAAAAGACACCACGGTGACAACAACAGACCCACAAGTACAATCATCTGAAATATACACAGTAGCAGACAGAACACTAATAAACAATGTGGTATACACAGCAGAGGACCCACCAGAAATTATATTAATTAAGTGCCCTTCTATTCCCGAAACCAAACAGATCAACATTATACTTTACTTTCGAAACTACATATTTCATTAAAATTGAATCAAATTATGCTTGCATCAGCCATCCACAAAAAATACCAACAATTGATGCAGGAATAGCAACTGGAATGACATCTGAAAACTTTAAACACTGCTCCAACACACCACTTTCATGTGATCACATGGCACAGAGAGCACCCCAACAACAACTACAACTTCATGGTGGTGAAAAGGTTACTACTACAAAGAGGAAACAAACCTTACAAACTATCAGGTCAAAAAATATTCAATCCATACAGATTTGCTAGTTACCTCACCACAGACACCAAAAAACATTGGGTTGTTGTGGAAAACATGCTTGATGCAGACTAAAAAAAAATGTTTTACAAGAGGAAAGTGATGAAGAGCACATAATAAAAAACCAAGACATTGTACAAGGTAAGAAATACGACTTTATTAAAAAAACTCCTGAAAAAATGCAACACTCTGTAAAAACTTCACGTAAACAAAAATACAAAGAAACATGGGACAGCATTTATACTAAACCTCAGCACCATCATACAAAGTGCAGCAACAGGAATTCACATTGGAACTAAACACCAATATGAGAGTAAATAAGAGAGAAAAAAGAATTCTTCCTTGCAAATGCAAACAACCAATACTGGGATGTACAAACATCACTAAACATATTGGACAAATGGTTACAATATCACAACATTGACGTAGCTAAATTTGCACAACACACATTTGAAATCTGTCACAAAATACTACAAAAAAAAAAAAAAAAGACTATACATAATGGGTGTCAGCAATTCTAGAAAAAGTTACATACTGTGTTCAATACAGAATGGACTCATGAACTGTGGAAGAATGTATGTTGCCAAGTATCAGATAATTTTACATTTGGAAGCTGCATTGACAAAACACTAATCTACACTGATGAAATGCAGTTTCAAACAACAACAAAGAAGCAAAATGTATCCTGGAGGGAGCACCAACATGCATAAACATTAGACATCAACTGGAAAGAATACTAAAAAGAACACCATTTCTCAACATAAGCAACACTGAACTATGGACCATCATGCAGAAGAGAGATGCAATACTTAGAGTAGATTACTACAAGACTTACAAACCAATGCCAAAATTTAAAGATTGGGGGCATGATTGAATTAAATCCACTCATGTGACTAAACCATATGAAAAAAAAAAAAACATTAACAAATACATCAAGAGAATACGTTACAACTTATATGACCAAAGACACACCAAAGCAAAAAAAAAAGATTCCTCTACATGGAAAATGACCAAGCATCACCAGAAAAAAAAAAGAGAAAATACACGAAAGTAAGAATACAACTCAAAATTGATCTTACGACAAAAGAACCAATGAAACAAGAAAACAATGAGGTTCGTATGTTGATTAGTACACATATATGGAAGTGTGAAGGTGGGATTCAGGAAAAATGTAGTTCTGTGAACAAAGGAAAAACTTAGCAATTTATTATTGGTTGATCTTAAAAAATAAAATTTTAAAAAAACAAAAATAATTCATATTTTTTATTTTACTATTTTCTTTGTATATTTTTCAATGTCTTTAACATTTTCTTCTGTATAATTTGAGACTTGGTTTGAAGTTTCAGGTAACATTTTAAAATGTTGTACCATTATAACCAACACTAGCAGGAGGTACGTCGTTGAATTGTATGTAAAACCTAAAAGTGAAAAATAAGACATCTTACTCAAGACACATCAATCAGCAAATTAGAACAGAGAGTGCAATCATTACAGTAGATGTCTCTTTCTCATACTTGTATATAAAGACCCCCTTCAGTCATGAATGACCATGGGATTGCATCAAGAGAGTCACCCTCTGAGGTACAAGTCCAAGCAAGGTTTATGGAAGACCAGCAGTCATCCATGTATACCAGCCTTCCCTCTCCATGCCACCAATGCTATCCAAGGGAAAGGCAAAGGTCAATACAGCTTGGCACCAGTGACATCGTAACTCATTTCTATAGCTGAGTGAACTGGAGCATTGTGAAATAAAGTGTCTTGCTCAAGAACGCAACACACAACCCGATCTGGGAATCAAACTACCTCACGATTGTGGGCCTGACACTAACCACTGACCCATTATCTATATATATAGCCATATATATCTACACACACACACACACATGTATATATATATGTTATTTGAGATAAACAGGGACTGCTTATCCAAATTGCAGTTTCATCTGATTGCTCTTCAATTGACTAGTTATGCCAGCAAACTGAAAAGCCTTTCAGAAATAGAGGGCCATGTTGGTATTATGCACATGATCATACATTCTTACTGGACTCCATGTAGTAGGAGTGTAAGAGTCATTCAGCTTGAACCTTACTAGAATTTTCTTCCAAGTAAAGTAATCAACTTCTTGCTGACAAGCATTTACTTTATGTATAACAGATAGTGAAAATCTGAACAGTTCACACATCAACAACAAAAACATACCAATGAGAGAGCTTATATACAGTCAGTTATCTTGCTAGAAAGAACAACCAAATTTTCTTCAAATCAAATTTTACCATCTTAAAAGGAGGACTTGCTGAATAAGGTTGTTTAACATTAATGTAGTAGATATCTACATCAAGGAAAAAGACTGAATGGTCATGTTTACATCATATTTGATCATAGATTTGGTGGATTAGGGCTAATCAAGGATTAAATAATAAAATCCTGCAAAGTTCATTCAACAACAACAAAGAAAACAAACCTGTCCATTGGAATATTTAAAGTTTCATGGATAAAGCTTCCAATTGTTTTTGAATGGTCCTTGTTGACATCTGGCCCTAGTTTTCCAATAGAAGTAACATGAACTGCAGCACATGGGTCAGTTGACCCTCCATGGCTCATTATTAGGTCAGGATGGACACAAATGGTAAAATACTGTAACAACAATAATAGCAGCATTAACTACAATAACAATAACAAAAATTTCAGCAATTACAGTTTGCAACTTCCCTTCAATAACTCCAACAATAATAATAAATATGAAACCTCATTAACACCAATTTGCGGCAGATAAAAAGAAAAAAAGCAATAGGCCCACTGACAGCTCTTGAATCATGTATCCTTAGCTTGCCAGACAACTGTGTTATTGATTACACAACAATTGCTATTCCTTCTCAAATTACAGGACAAAATAATACAAATAAAATAATGAAGCATCAGAAAATCTGCCTTTTGTTATTTAATTCTGGTACTTTACATTCCGTGTTCAAATCCTACTGAAGTCAACTTCGCTTTACACCCTTTTGAGATTGAAAAAAATAAAGTAACAATCAAATACTGGGCTTGATGGTATCAACTAACCTCACTCAAATTTCAGACCTTGTGCTTTTGCTAGAAAAGACAGAAGCATTTAAATCAGAAAAATATATAATTCTTAAGAATAACTTTTAAACCACACACTCACCATGATCTTGAAAGATAACTAATCAAACACAAAAGCCTCACAACTCATAGTTTTAAACTCCCACCATTTTAAATTGTATACTGCAGACACTCTTCATCTTGTTTTTACATCAAAAGTTTCTTATCACACTGCTCCATCACAGTCTGTACTGATGGCAGTCTTTCCAGCTCATCAAATTTTGGATACAAAAACAACTGATTATGCCTTCAACATCCTTCCCAATGTTACTAATAACCACAAACAATTCAATGCAGAAGATAATACTCTTCATTCTCGTTTACCCTTCTATACACAAGTGCCACCAGGACATCTCATGCTACAAATAGAGTCCTCAAAAACGAATTACAATAAGGATATCTCAATAGCACAAAACTACATTCAATACAGGTTACATTAAACCCTTCCCATTTTTGAACAAATGAAGTCACTATAAATGAAAAGCCTCACAATAAGATTACATCTTGTGATGGCCTCACACACATGTGTTTGTGTTAAAAACTTCACTTCCCAATCACATGATTTCAGGTTCACTTACACTGCATGGTACTTTGGGCAAGTGTCTTCTATAGCCCCAGGCTAAACAAAGCTTAGTGAGTGGACTTGTTAGGCAGAAACTGAGAGAAAATAGTCATATTTATGTGCGCACACACAAACACACATCTGTGTCCTTGTCTCAACATCCCTTGATGGTTATAAATAAACATCACCATCAAACAAATGCTGTTCCTTGCTTCCAGGTCTTATGAAAATATGTTCAGCATATTGCAAGCATTCAAACCAGACACCTCAGTTACTTCTTCCCACATTTTTTTTTTCCTGCAGATCTTTGGGCTGGGCATCAGTTTACAAAAACCTGCAGAGGTCATAAATACTGTCCAACCTTGCCTAATTTTGTTTGTTAATCCTCCTTCATCTTGACCAGATTTTCAGCTAAAAGCTTTACCTTACTCTTCACTAGGAGTGCAGCTCCATTAGAATTCTCTCATCTAAATCTTTCTTACAGGCTTCGACCAACACAATTTTAAGCTAAATATCAAAAGTATTGAACTTAAAGATTTGGGAATGCCTATAAAGGAATAGTCTCTACTTTCTCTGATATGATTACTTTCAAAGAAAGGAAAAAAAAAAAAGAGCAAGAATTTAAATGAAGAGAATCTATTTGATTAAAAGTTCCATGATTATGCCCTGCAATACTTTCACACTCAGGAAATGAGGTAATCACCTAGGGTGGCATAGATATTTTTAAACAATTTAGACAAAAACTTCAATCCAATTAAAAATACGAAAACTTTGTAATAAAGGGAGCAGATGATTTCATTGCTGGACAGATTAGGGGTAGAATGGGGAGCTGAGGGGTCGTGTGGTGATATAACCAGTCACATGATTTGGTGTTAAACATTTCAAAGTTTGCCTTATTGCTGATTTACACATTGATATACATTAATATAAAGCTGTAGATTTCTTGTTTAGTAGTTGATGATTTTTTAACTGTTTTAGAAAATATTAAGGAAGAGGACTCATATTGCAAAGCCGGGAGAAAGAGCTTGCATTAAATAGGGCTGCTTTAGGTGCTCAACGTCCTGATATCATATTCAAAATAAAAACGTAAAGCATTCAGAAAAAAAGTAGTATGTGTGAAACAGTCAGGATAACAAAGAGATTAAACAAGCTACTAAAGATACATTATGCTACAAACGCCTCAGTTCAACCAGTGGAAAATGGGTTACAAATTCTATTCAGTGGAGAAGCGGGCTGGGGAATGTGTATACTTTACAGCATCACAACCTTAGATATAAGGTTGTAAAAGGAGAGTGGTTGCTTCGATTAATACACCATTAAGTTCACTGCTTGAAAGACATTAAGAATTGTTGGTAATTGTTCAGTTTAGTGATATTAAAAAAGTAAATAAAAATTAACGGGGAGATAACTAGTAAAGGGCCATACAAAAGTCAACAAATACTGTAGTAAGCTAATATGGTGAATGGGGAGAGGACTCGGAACATTCACATCGTCAGTTCATGACCTCTAAACTATAGTGTTTGACCCGGTGATAAAAATTTTTTTAAATAGTGTAATAGATGTAAAACAACTTTCTCTGAAAGAATACCAAGAACACACACACACACACATATATATATATATATATATATATATATATATATATATATATATATATATATATATATATATATATATATATATATATATATATATATAGTTGTACTTGGGGACGGTCATATTGCCAGTTTACCCAATAAAAACACACGCACTGTATATTTGGTGTTAATTTGCTTCAGCTTTATATTACATTAATCTTAATCTTATTTCGGCCAGAGTTCTTTCGTCACACTTCTGTGACCTCATCAGTGGTCCTTTGTTTCCTTCTTTCTTATGTGTGTCTCACCTTGCTAACTATCAGCCATTTTGTATTTTGTATTCCTATTGTATGTGTCTACGCATGCGTGTCCTTCAATGTGTCTGTGTCTTTTGTAAGTGCATGTGTGTATGGGGAGTGTCTGTATCACCTATATTCTCTGTTAATACGTGTTCGTTTGTATTTGTTTTTATTTATTTATTTGTTCATGTGTGTTTTTTTTGTTTTTTTTTGTGTTTAATTAGATTTTGTTAATGTATGTAGTATTTAATTCCATTTGTTTATCTATGTATTGTATTATACTTTGTTCATATTATTATTGGTTTATGGGTAAAATGTTGTCACATGCTGTGGTTTGTGGTTTGTTAGTGGTGTGTGTTAGTGTTCCATTCTAGTTTCCTATTCAGGCTAGGTTTCTCTTCTATTATGTGTGTAGCTTCAGTAATTTGTCTAAGTGCTGCATCACTGCTATGTGTAGATAAGATTTTAATTTCTATGTTGTTGATTGAGCCTCTATGTTCTTGCTCAGCGTGCTGGTACAGAACTGATGAGTTCTTCCCTTCCTTAAGTTCCCTCCAATGTTCGTTTGCCCGCTCCCCTATGCTCCTTGCTGTTTCGCCTACATATGTCATTGTCTTATTTCTGCATCGTCCCTCTGTACATCTTATACTATAGACCACATTTCTGGTTTTGCCTCCTACTTAGATTGACATATGACGATGTATATCTAGATAGATACGACCTTAGAGATTTCTGCCCTAGTAGACGTCTAAGAGGTAGACCACCCACAATTACCTCTATGGCTAGGAAGACCGCTATAGAGAGATGGAGTGGATGGACCAGAGCCATACGGACCCCCACTAATATCCACCAGGTAAAGAAAATTATCACACATGCACTAGGAGCTAGTATAAAGGTCACCCTAAAAGGCCACACCTTTAAATTTAACAACAAATTATACGCCCAGGACGAGGGGGCAGCCATCGGTGTTAGTGTCGCCGGTGATGTGGCCAATCTCTTTATGGTATGGTGGGACAGAAGGTTTAAGGAACGCCTGACACAGAATTCCATACTCGTGAATGTGTACTCTCGATATGTCGATGATATCAACTTAGTGGTAAAGACACCCCCACAAGAGAGTACCCCTGAAATAGAAATAGAAACTAAGACTATGGAGAGCATCCAGCAAATAGCTAACTCCATCCACCAGAGTATTAAAGTTACAATAGACTACCCTACTAAACACCCTAACCATAGATTACCTGTATTAGATACTGAACTCTGGCTAGAAACTAAGAACAATAAAACCAGAATCCTCCATTCACACTATACAAAACCTATGGCCTCCAAATACCTGATCCACCGGAACTCGGCTATTGCGGACAATGCCAAATTCAACATATTGATGGCAGACCTCGTCAGAGTAATGCGAAATGTCTCCTGCATGTGCGACCCTACAGAATTAAAGAGACATATACAACATTTCGTCCACCGCATGCAGTTCTCAGGTTACAGCCATAAAGAAAGGATCAGGGTATACAAAGGAGCTATGAAGAAGTTTGAAACAATCAAACGCAACGATAGGAATGGGATTTGCCCACTCTATAGGAGCAAATCATGGAACACCATAGAAAGGACTAAGAAGAAAATAGGGAAGGCAAGCTCATGGTACGATAGCCACAAGTACCAGAGCGTCATGTTCGTCGACACCACCCCTAGAGGCGAACTGGCGTACCGCTTTAGAAGGGCCCTAGACAAACTTAAGCTAAGAATTAAGGTTGTTGAAAGGCCAGGCAACCCTATTAAATCCCTTATCAGTAGAACATACCCTTTCAGTAGAACATACCCTTTCAGTAGAACATACCCTTTCAGTAGAACCCCCTGCACTGATAGGAACTGTATCGTATGTAGATTTAGCCCACAAACGAACTGCAAAACCAGAAATGTGGTCTATAGTATAAGATGTACAGAGGGACGATGCAGAAATAAGACAATGACATATGTAGGCGAAACAGCAAGGAGCATAGGGGAGCGGGCAAACGAACATTGGAGGGAACTTAAGGAAGGGAAGAACTCATCAGTTCTGTACCAGCACGCTGAGCAAGAACATAGAGGCTCAATCAACAACATAGAAATTAAAATCTTATCTACACATAGCAGTGATGCAGCACTTAGACAAATTACTGAAGCTACACACATAATAGAAGAGAAACCTAGCCTGAATAGGAAACTAGAATGGAACACTAACACACATCACTAACAAGCCACAAACCACAAACCACAGCATGTGACAACATATTACCCATAAACCAATAATAATATGAACAAAGTATAATACAATACATAGATAAACAAATGGAATTAAATACTACATACGTTAACAAAATTTAATTAAACACAAAAAAAACAAAAAACACACACATGAACAAATAAATAAATAAAAACAAATACAAACGAACACGTATTAACAGAGAATATAGGTGATACAGACACTTCCCATATACACATGCACTTACAAAAGACACAGACACATTGAAGGACACGCATGCGTAGACACATACAATAGGAATACAAAATACAAAATGGCTGATAGTTAGCAAGGTGAGACACACATAAGAAAGAAGGAAACAAAGGACCACTGATGAGGTCACAGAAGTGTGACGAAAGAACTCTGGCCGAAATAAGATTAAGATTAATGTAATATAAAGCTGAAGCAAATTAACACCAAATATACAGTGCATGTGTTTTTATTGGGTAAACTGGCAATATGACCATCCCCAAGTACAACAACATCTGTTTCAACACACGATTTCACATCAAAAATCTTGCAAAACAAATATGTATATATATATATATATATATATATAAACCAAATAATAAATGAGTATATGCATATATATGTACAAGTATGTGCATACCTACATCTACCTGCATATATAGGTGCATATCTGGGTACAGGACGTTGCAAACAAAACAGACAAAAAAATAATAACCAGAGTACAGAAAACACACAGGCCACATAGAGAACATTTTCCTTCATCAGCTGCCACGATTCTAACACAGGCATTTCGAAGAGTTAGGGCAGGACGCATCATTAAAATGGCTCTTCCCAAGGACCACAAAATTAAATTTGTACCATGGAGGAATGTACATACATACATACATACATACATACATACATACATACATATACATACACACACACACACATCATCATCATCATCGTTTAACGTCCGCTTTCCATGCTAGCATGGGTTGGACGATTTGACTGAGGACTGGTGAAACCAGATGGCTACACCAGGCTCCAATCTGATTTGGCAGAGTTTCTACAGCTGGATGCCCTTCCTAACGCCAACCACTCAGAGAGTGTAGTGGATGCTTTTACGTGTCACCCGCACGAAGGCCAGTCAGGTGGCACTGGCAACGGCCACGCTCAAAATGGTGCATTTCACATGCCACCCGCACAAGAGCTAGTCCAGGGGCACTGGCAACGATCTCGCTCGAAAATCCCACGAAGGCCAGCCAGGCGGCACTGGCAACGGTCACGATCAAAATGGTGCACTTCATGTGTCACCCGCACACGAGCCAGTCCAGGGGCACCGGCAACGATCTCGCTCGAAAAATTTCATGTGTCACCCGCACAAGAGCCAGTCCAGGGGCACTGGCAACGATTATATATATATATATATATATATATATATATATATATATATATATATATATATATATATATATATATGTGTGTGTGTGTGTGTGTGTATGTATGTATGTATATATAAAAAAGACCACTAGGTGGACGGCTAATGTGCTAGAAGAAGATCACATTCTTCTAGCACATTAGCCGTCCATCTAGTGGTCTCCTTTATATATACATATACAATAATCCTTTGAGATCTCATATAATTTTTCTGAATCTCCTGATTCTTTCAATGTACTAGTCCCATGGTATTAAATTGATATTAATTAATATCCAATTTTTTACCTTACTGTTTTAATTTATACATATATATATAGCCCTCGCCCCAACCCTCACCCCGTTCGCGAGCGCGCATCTTTTTCTTCATATTCGTTCCCAGCAAGTTGTTTTACACCTATTAGACTAATTTTTTTTTATTTTTGTCACCGGGTCAACCAATTTTCGTACGTGTATAAATTCATTATTAGTCGACGCCCTGCCAACCACTGAATAATCTGGTCTCGTAATTCGGTTAATTAGGTTATATTCCAAGATTGATTTGTGGTTTTCCACGTGCCTTTCTGATCAATTCCAAAGTAAATGATATCCAATATTTATGTTGACTTATGCATGTCCCTTTACTAGTTGTATCCCCCTTAATTTTTATTTACTTTTTTAATAACAGTAAACTGAACAATTACCGAAGTTTTATCAATTATAATAACGTAATAATATTTGTAAACTTTGTAAAAGCTTTATGTAAATTAGTGTTTTTCTTTTCTTATAGATAAGCATTTGGTACACATATATAAAATAAGAAATGCAGACATTCACAAATTTCTCACGTTTTTATAATTAAAAAAAAGACAAGTTCAACCCTGATCTTGTAAATTTATTACCAAAAGTATACTTGTAGAGACAACCCCGTCGCATTAGGGGTACACTACACGACGTAATGCAGCCTTTCCCTATTAAAGATAGTAGGACCTGATTTCTAGAAAAGTGGAGACTATGTAGAGGTTGTTGTTAACATGTACAGAATCGAGCTTAGTTTCAAGGGGACGGTGAATCGAAACTGGGTGCAACGATCACCAAAAACTAACGGTCACAGCGAACAAAAAAGAAAAAAAGCGACTGCTTGGTCGCATGTTCTGTTCCAAACAGCAACTTAATCCCCTCAAATCAAATCCAATCGTCTTAAAAAGACAAGACACATTGATTAGGGTGGTCCCAGATAAACAAAATGATTGGGGAATAAAGACAGAGTTTCACCTTATAATCACAATAGCTGGTTAATGTTTAACCCAATAATTTACTTGGTTTAATTCTTCTTTTTTTTTTTTTTTTCATCCACCTTGTTAACAAGCATATATTTCGAGACAACGAAGGTGTCCTAATGTGGAAGTTAGAATTGCTTGAAATAGCAAATAAATCTCCGTCAAATCACGCCCTATCATCATAGAAAAAGGTAGGACACATTGGTTAATATAGTTTAAAGTAATCTATATCTAGAAAAAGAAAGGTGGGAATGATATAGATGTATTTCCTTCTTCGTTAGGGAAACTTGAATATTTTGAAACAGCAAAGAAACTAAAGAAAAACAAAAAACTGCTCCCGCCACTCAACAATCAGAACTACGCGCAAATCTTCAAATAAAAAATTCGTTCTTTAACATACTTACTTTTGAAGGTTTGCCAATCTGCTTCGACATCATTTCAGTAGCTTTCGACAAGAAATCTTGTGGGATTTTCTCCCGAGGTAAATTAGTATTGATAACTAAGATAGGCATACTTTATTCCAAGGTAACAAATCACTACAAATGCTCGGTGAACTGAACAAAATCGAGGGAGAGAACTGCAGTTTATAATCACGCACCCGTGCCGTGTGGTTTGATATTTAAATGTTACGATAATGTAGTTATGTCCCTTTACTTTCTGCATTAAATGTTGCGATTTTTTCTTTCTGTTCTCTTCCTTTTTTTTTTAATGCCTCTGGTAATCAATGTGAGAGTTATGATACTCATGCAATACTACCCCCACCCCCCTAAAATCAAGTGCTGATAATGAAAGATGCTATAATTGGGCAAGAAATTTAGAAAATAAACTGCTACTATTGAACTTTATTATTTCAGGTCAATTATCAAATACAACTCTCTGTAATTTCTTTGGTGAATCGCTATCAAAATATATCGACGATGAATTTAGTCTTCTACTCTACATCTTGTGAACTAAATATATAAACATGCGAATAATTAAAACATATTTGTGTTAAACAATTTTCAATTAATCTCACGTGGCTAACAAATAAAACTTGGTATTTTATTTTCTAAATTTTTTGGCCGATTCAGTCAGTTCTCAATACTTCTAGCGACATTCTTACAGAAGTAGGATCTTTTTTAAAACGGGGGCCACATTTTTCATTAACGAAACACTTTGAAACTTGGAACACTGGTAGAATGTGTCATATAAAACATCTTTTTCTCTTAGTCTTCTTTAAAAAAAAAGAAATCCATAAGTTATTCCATGCTAAAGTTATCGTATTTCTGTAATTTCAACCAATCACTGACGTCCATTCAGCCGATATACATTAAGTGCCGACTACATAAACAAACGATTCTGAAACAATTAACCCTAACAATTAACCCTAACCCTAACCCTAACTCAAATTTAAAATGAAAAAAGCAAATAAAACGAAGGTATGGAGATTAAATACGCTTTACATCGCTTAATCAGCCAAAGGAGTAAATATAAACAACTGAATACTTGTCAGTGATTGGTTGAAATTATCGAAATAAGACAATTTTTTACATGAAATAAATTCGAATACAAAAATATTTTTCTGTTCTATAACACAAAATAGATAAGTATACGAAGTTTGAAAGTCTTTCGGTACCAAAAACACTACGTAAAACATTAATGAAAAATGTGGCCCCCGTTTTAAAAAAGATCACAGAAGTGTGTCCTCCACCGATTTTGTTTTCTCATAACTTTCAGAAAAATTGATATTTTTTTATGAATTTTTTTACAAACACCTTTCTGGTGACGTAGATTATGGGGTCTTGTTCAAAACGGGGCCACCAGTTTTCATTTATGTTTTATGTAGTGTTTTTGGTACCGAAAGACTTTCAAACTTCGTATACTTATCTATTTTGTGTTATAGAACAGAAAAAAATGTTTGTATTTCATGTAAAAAATTGTCTTATTTCGATAATTTCAACCAATCACTGACAAGTATTCAGCTGTTTACAGTTACTCCTAAGCGGTGTAAAGCGTATTTAATATCCATTACTTCTGACATTTTGCAGAGAGGCAACGCACGTGTGTTCGTTTTCCCTAGCCCTGTGGTGTGTGCGTACGAGTAGATGTAATCGCCTTACCTCGGTTTTCCTTTCCTCGACTGCGAGTCCGTCTTGCGGTATCCGATCCTTGAAGCTTGCCCCGACCCAAAGTACACCAGGAATAGCAGCTGCTTCTCCCAAACCTTCCCAAACCTAGACCGTCGCTTAACACGTCTTGTCCTGACCGCAGCCCCGTTCGAAAAAGGGCACGAATGCCGATCGAGGCTCCCTCTGCCCTTTTTCCCCTTCCGGTCGACTCGCCCTTCCGGTCAGCCTCCCTAGACACTGACGTCATACCACACGCCACCCTAATCTTAAAGATCACGTTCACCCCTACTCCAATTCGAAGTCCGCCATCCAACCGGGCGGGCGCCCTACACGTCGAGATCTTCTCAAGCTAGGTGGCTCGTTTCCATCGCACTCTTCATCCGACGAAGTGGCAATCCTGCGCAGATCCAGCACGTGACGCGGAATTCCATCCACAGATACATTGTTTCTGGAATTGACCGCTATCACTGTTCCCCTGCCCCATTGTGATGTGCAGCGTGCCTTCGGCGGCTTGACCCAAACATCCTCCCCTACTTTCACGCCGGCGGGTCCCTTCTCTTCCTCGCAGAACTCCGGCGTCTTACAGGGATGCCTCCATTCATATTTGAACACCGCTCTGTGCGGCACAGACTCTTCCGCTTGTCCGGATCGGGGAGACATATTGTACCAGTAGACCGCTTCCAGGGACGAAATGTGCCCCCTTTCAGCCATGGCCTTGATCGTCCGATGGTGCCTCTCAACGATTCCGTTGCCACTCGGTCTATACGCCGCTCTAAATAATCGTCGCACCTTCCACCGGTCAAGCATCTCTCCCAACGCTTCCGAACGAAACGCCGCCCCGTTGTCCATTAGCAGTTCTTCCACAGGACCCCTCTCCAAGAATATCCCGTTCAGAATGCGGGCAATGTCATCGGCAATGCCTGTCCTCAGCTCCCTCCAAATGGCCAGCCGGCCCGGCCCGCAGTCGACCATGCTGAGATACATTTCCTGACGGTAGTGCGTCACATCCACAGCTAGTCTCCTCCAGTTGCACTCTACTGAGAGGTTCCCCTGCTCATGCCCACCCGGGGCGGGGTCAATGAACTGGCATTGTCACATTTCGCGACCACTTTCTTAACGTTTCTCCTAGTGACGTCAGTATCAACCATTTTCGCCAGATACAGGGTCCTATCCACCCCCAAGTGGTGCATAGCATGTAGCTCCTTCAGTTCGGAGTCACCCAGCCGACACGCTGCTGCTATCCCTTTCCTTGCTTCCTCCGGTTCCTCAAGCCACGCCTTTTTCACCCTGGTCAGTGCGTCCGCCCTGTTTCTTTCCGAAGGCACGAAAACCACGTTCAGCTTCAGTCCAAACTCGGCGATCAGCTCTCCCAGAACTCCTAGGCGGCGTTTCACCAACATCTCCGCGGCACCTTTCGTCCGGACTCTCTTCTCGCTGATAATTACTGTTCCTACCCAGCCGACCACGGTGACCGAATCCGTCCGGATCTCGATCGAGCGCAGTCCCCATCTCAAGGCCAAGTTCACCCCTTTCAGCACCGCATCTAGTTCGGCGACATTGATGTGGTTGAAGTCGTCCGCTTTCCGTAGCCAGGCCGCATCCTCCACCTCAGCACCTTCGATCTCCAACACAACCCCTATCGCTATACTGTTAGCATCACACCACACCGTCCCGCACTCCGTCTTGGGCACATACCAGTTTCCTCTGACCGGGTCTTCCGCTCTCGTTCTCTCCAGGATTTCCCGCATTATCGCCACCGTCGCCTCTCCTACCTTGTCACTCCAACTCTCCCCCTCTGCTCGTCTCTTGATGTAACTACATGCAATGCGCAACCAACGAGCGATCGGATAGTGTCCGATCAACTTCCCACAAACCGAGAACAACTCTCTCCTGCTGACGCTGGAACTCAGCTCTGGGATCTCGTTTCCTCTCCGGAACACCAGCTCGCCCGATCTGTCTTTTTGTAGCTTCAGCCCCAGCGCAGCTCCCCCCACCATCGACTCAGGCGGCTTCGCAATCAGCTCGAACCTCTCCAGGTGTCTCACTACCTCGGTGGCTGGCACTACAGTCTCGTCAACCAAAATGTCGTCGATGTAGGAACTGGTGGCCTTCCTTATTCTCTCCTCTTTCCCTAGGACAGACTTGAGCACCATCGCCATAATTTTCGGAGCGGAATTCAGCCCGAAACCCAGCCTGGTTAAACAGTACGTCCGGCCCTTGTACCGCACCAGCTGGTATCGCCACAGCTTGTCACTCACACGGAGCTGCAAATATGCCGACTTCAAGTCGACGATCGTCGCTGACTTGGTCGACTGTCTCCACACACGTAACGTCTCACCGCAAACGTCTGTTGCCTCGCCTCCTGTGTGGCACGATATATGGTCGTTCAGTTCCCTAAAGTCTGACTTTTCCTTTCGTCGGCTGCACCACCGCCATCAGAAGCAGCACTCCACTCACCACCTCCTCTTTCCACGGGACAAGGACTCCTTCCTTGATCCATCTCTCTACCTCCTCGTCGAACTCGACGTCGGCGTGACCTTTCAACGTATGCTGGTAGCAGCTCACCCTGTTCTTTAGTAGTGGGGGCTCGTCCTTCCATCGCCACTCTATCGTCCACCTCCGACCATCAAACGCCGCCTGAAAATCTTTGTCTTCGATGGTGTAAGCGGCGCTGTCCTCGACGGGGCTCTGCTCTCCCTGGCGGTCCCGACTCACGGCGCACGATGCCCCCACACTTCCGAAAGTGACCTCATCTCCTGCAATCCTAACGCCACCAAGACGGTTGATGGCGTCCATCCCCAACACGACATCAACCCCGTCTATCACATAGTCGATCACGATCACCCGTAGCCTCAGCGCCGCGCTCGGTAACGCTATCTCCAGACTGGAGCTGCCCCTGCAACGGATCTCTCCGCTCGGACGCTACTCGTCCCATCCCATTTCTTCGTCACGAGGCTAGTCGTGCAACCCGTGTCCACGAGGGCCTTGAACTTCTTCCCCTCGACCTCGACTCCGACCACGGGCAGCGCCTCTACTTGGTTGCGGGGAAAGTTTGAGAGGCAGCAACTTCCCCACGGTCGTTTCCCTGGTCGCAATCACGGGCGATGTGCCCAGTCTTCCTGCATCGATAGCAGACGGGCCCCGATTCGGCGCATTCCCTCGCCATGTGCGGCCCCTGACATTTGAAACACCGGCCCGAGAACGGCCGCTGTCGTTGCTCGGTATGCTTCCTCACGCCGCTCTCAGGCTGTCGTCTGTCGGAACGTGCCTCTGTCGCCGCCATCGCTATCGGCTTCCTTCCGACGTGCTGTGTCAACACGCGAGCTTGCGCTACTAGCTCGCTGAGCGCCATCATCCTCCCGCCAGGCAACTGCTGTAATCGGATCCCTACGTCGTCGGGGAATCCATTTACAAACGCCAGCCGCGCCGCTCTGTCTAGGCCTTCTCCCGTAAACCCAGCCAGCGTGGCCAGTCTTCGCACTTCCGCCGCGTATTCATCCACCTGTTCTCCCCCCCCCCCCATCTAATCATTCCTAGTTTTACGAAGGCAGCGTACTCGCTCTCCGTATATGCCTCTCTCAGCCTCCGTTCGACGTTCTCTGCACTTAATCTTTCTTCCTCGTCCATTTCCAGGTAGAGGGTCAGGGCGCTCCCTTCCAAGTACAGAGCCATGAGACTCGCCACATCACTTATTCTTTGCAGCTTGGCAACGAGCCTAATTTTTTGTATCCAAGCCATCACATCTCCTTCGCCATTAAAAGGCCTGATCACATCGCTGGCGATCCTGATCTTGGTGGCTGCCATCGCGGCGAATTTCTGCACGTGGTGCCGAAATAGCTTGTGGTGATGTAATCGCCTTACCTCGGTTTTCCTTTCCTCGACTGCGAGTCCGTCTTGCGGTATCCGATCCTTGAAGCTTGCCCCGACCCAAAGTACACCAGGAATAGCAGCTGCTTCTCCCAAACCTTCCCAAACCTAGACCGTCGCTTAACACGTCTTGTCCTGACCGCAGCCCCGTTCGAAAAAGGGCACGAATGCCGATCGAGGCTCCCTCTGCCCTTTTTCCCCTTCCGGTCAGCCTCCCCAGATACTGACGTCATACCACAAACCCTAACCCTAATTGACTTGCTCCTTCCCTCAAAAATCAGGCCTTGTGCCTATAATAGAAAGGTTTATTAGCTACTGCCAATATGCTTCAGTCATTTTTTGACAAGGAAATAATAATTTTATCACCGCCAGAATCGTTTGAGAATCGTTTGTTTACGTAGTCAGCACTTAATTTCTACGGCTGAATGGACGTCAGTCATTGGTTGAAATTACAGAAATACGACAACTTTAACATGAAATAACTTGCGATGTACGTTTTTTTTGTTAAGACTAAGAGAAAAAGATGTTTTATATGACACATTCTACCAGTGTCCCAAGTTTCAAAGTGTTTCGTTAAGAAAATACTGGTGCCCCCGTTTTGAACAAGATCCAGATTATGTTATATCGGAATTTAATGTGAACAATGTTTTCGGAGAGTACCGGGTAGTATTTTGGATAATTCACATGAGTCAAGTTTGTTTCCTCGTAACTTTCAGAAAAATGAGTAATTTTTTAATAATAATTTCTACAAATACCATTCAGAAGGAGTAGATTATGATTTTATCGGAATTTAATATAATAATGATGATGATGATGATGATGATGATGATGATGATGATGATGATGATGATGATGATGATGATGATGATGATGATGATAATGAGGATGATGATAATGATGGTAATGATAATGTTGATAATGATGATGTCGACGACGATGATGAGAAGAAGAAGAAGAAGAAGAAGAAGAAGAAGAAGAAGAAGAAGAAGAAGAAGAAGAAGAAGAAGAAGAAGGAGCGTATATTACTTGTTTATATTCTTCCCGGTTCCATTTTTTTTACATTTTTGATTTTGTGGTCGTTGTGGTGGTGAACTTTGAGGTCTTAATTTGGGACAAATCCCGTTTAAGTGACCTTCCAGGTTCGTATTCGGGGAAGATATTCTGCCATTTGAAAACTTTCGCCCTCAGGCTGACAGCCTCCTGACAGGCGCGCTTCCAGAATAACCATTGGACAAGAGATTCGGTGTACTGTTTGAAACTTTCTTTTCTTTTAAAGTAAAGTTAAATTAGTATAAAATTTTCATTTTTTTAATTTAATTTTATTTATTTATTTTATTTTTATGTTTAAAAAACATTTTTTTAAACCACTAATCTCCATACAGGGGCCGCATTTATCATTATTAGCAGCACCAGTAGTTGTAGTAGCAGCAGCAAATGATTAAAAAAAGGTACTGAAACCTATTTGAAAATGATACCAGGCTTACCAAGGAAGTGCAAAAAATCGTGTTTTAAGTAGAACGACTCATATACTGAGAAGAGCATTATCGCTGTGAAAACAACATCCATTCATGAATTTATTTATTTATTAATTTTTTTCTAAATACATATTTTACCTGTGAATTTGCGTGTGTAAACTGGGAATGCATACAATGAGCTTCTCTGCCCTAGGTGTACGGAAAACACTCGGCGAGAAATGGAAGAAAAAGGAAAAGAAAACAGCAACAACATAATAATAATAATAATAATAATAATAATAATAATAATAATAATAATAATAATAATAATAACAATAACAACAGCAACAACAACAACAATAATAGGCGCGCACACATAAATACTGAGATTCGTCACATAATTTTTTCAAAAGTTCAAATTTCCTTTTATGTGTAAATATATGTAATGTGTGTCAGTATGTATTTGTGTTCAACCATTATTTTCCCACCTCAATAACGAAAAGGCTACAAACGGAATATCAATATCGCTTGAACTTTATATCCTGATCTTGATATAAAGTTTCTCATAGAAAAGGGAGCAAAGAAATAAGAACCTTATGAATACAAGCATTCTTTTGAGTTCTCATTAATGAAAAAGAAAGGGAGTGTGTGAAAATTTTCACTTTTGTGTGTGTGTGTGTGTGTGTGTGTGTGTGTGTGTGTGTGTGTGTGTGTCTTGGTTTTAATGTATGGCTGCGCGTGTTTGCATAAACCACATGTATTTTGTGACCATAGTCCGTATTCCTGGGATGATTACAATACAATCTGTAATATCCACGGACATCGGGTGAGTCTTTATTCATGTGTTCATTTCTGTAATCACCCCAGGAATGCGGACCATGGTTACAAGAAAATGTGATTTGTGGAAACGCCCGTAGCGATACATTAAAATATTTATAAATTCTCTCCATGGATTGTGTGTGTGTGTGTGCGTGTAAAACAATTGTGTTGCATTTAGTTGAGTGTAACGATAATATGTAGCAAATAAATGAGAGGAATAAAATATTATTATTATTTGAAATGGCCCTTTAGTTTCATCGTTATAATGTAAGAGTTGTTACACAGTGATAATTTTTCGTTCTGTTATCCAATCTGTAGGTAGTTAAATGAATCTTTTGTTGACTACTAGAAGACTGATTGAAAAAAGAGAGAGAAGAGTAAGAGAGTCCACCTCTCTGGGTAGACAAGTAGATAGGGTGAAAGTTTTATTGTCGCACAATGACAATCCATAAGTGTAGAGAGGAAAATAGATACTCTTCAGCAAGGCACCAAGTGACCAAAGAGGAAGTATCGATTTTGAGTTCTGTATTTATATTTTTTGTAACTAAATTAGACAAAGGATTTCCGTCTCTTATCTTCCTGAACCCTATTGAACCTAAACATCTTAAACAATAGAACTAAACTAAGTGTGGCAGTTGACTTTCATAAATTTTGAAGTGCAAAAGCCGAGAACAATAGGAAAGGAATTTGTAGAAAAATGTAGATTCAGTTTAAAATCCTGGCCAAGAATCTAGGAAGCTATTCGTTATACATACACATTAATCAAAGTGTACAGTATTACATATCCATCCAGGATCTCTTCAGCTTGGCTCACAGATTTTAATTTTTCTTTTAACTAAACAGTTTGAAACTTCATATACTAGTGTAATTTCTCACGCTGAACATGTTTTACTTTCAACATTTTTGACAAAATTTCGTATTTTAGAAGTTATTTCGTGTTAAAGTTGTCGTATTTGGGTAATTTTAACCAATCAACGACGTGTATTCAGCCGAAGAAACCTACTGCTGTTTGCGATAGTAATCGAAGGGCAACAACTTCTGGGTCATCTCTTCTAAATGTATTTTTCAACCACGTGTAGTATGCAACACAGGCAGTAAACAAAAATAAAATACAACAGATTGGTGAAAATAATCGCAAAATTAACACGGGAAAATGTACAAAGAGGCGATCGAAAGGCAAAAAAGAAAGCAAAAGAAAACAAAGCGTGTAATATGCAACACAAGCAGTAAACAAAAATGAAATAGAAAAATACATATAGTAGAGATGACTCTGAAGTTGTTCTTCGATTACTATCGCAAACAGCAGTAGGTTTCTTCAGCTGAATACACGTCGTTGATTGGTTAAAATTATCCTAATACGACAACTTTAACACGAAATAACTTCTAAAATATGAAATTTTGTCAAAAATGTTTAAAGTAAACCGTATTCACCGTAAGAAATTACATCAGTATACGAAGTTTCAAACTGTTTAGTTAAAAAATAGATAATTAGAAAATCTATGAGCCAAACTGAAGAGATCCTATATCCATTACAGTTGTTCTTACCAATTGGTTTCGCACTGGGTATTATGCCGGATGTTAGATAAAAGGATCTTTACGAAATAACGTGTGCTCGTCAGAGCCTGCATGTATTGACAAAACTATGGCGATAGCCCTTCGTTATTGGAGGTGAAAAAAATATATCTGGTTTGTGGGTGCTATGAAAATAGGCGAAACGAATTGAACTAAGGTTATATCAAGAGTTATGTCCCTTGACATAAAGGTCTTTGAGATGTAAGTCAACAAGAGTCTTCTGAAAATGTGTCTACGGGATAGAGGTTGCTATTCGTGTAAGTTTGGAATATGTGAAGATGTATTATGTGTATGGTGGCAACGGGAATGCTGGATGGGTTCTCTAACGTTAGGGTACTTATATGTCTGTATATTCATTTGTGTGTTTTGGTTAAAATCTGTTAAGTTCTCAGGGTATGGTGGTGAGAGAACCAAAGCTGGAGAATTTGTGGTAGTCATGATGAGGCCCATAGGTACGATAAAATATATCTTCTTTCATGTAGGCAAGAGCTAAAAATCTCACTTCTGTAGTTTAGGTGCAGACTGGGTGCAGAGAGTTTTTTCTTTTTTTAATATGGTCCTTTTCTCAGTTAAACACAATCTGCATTTTTTTACTGCTATTAAAATAAGCCCTGCACTTCTCTAAGATTGTCTACTTTATGCTGTACTCCATAGCACTTTGCTTTAACGCCCATAAGTGCCTGGTGAGGGCTGTGACATTTCCTCTCTCCATGATTTTTAAAACGGATCTATAGTCATTAAATATAGTCTTAAACGGACCTTCTACCGCTCTCACATACTTCTGCATATCTGGTTGCCTATTTGGGTCTTTTCATATTATCCCTGTCTCATATACGACTATTCAGTGTTACGATGGCCGTTAAGGAGACATGTGATGTTACCTGTACATGAGCAGTCTACCTCGTTCTCAAGTCTGGGCTAATCTACTAATATGTTTTTTTTTTATACTAAGTCCACAGCTAAAGGAAATTCTTAAAATGTGCCTATTAAAACTTTTACTGAAACTATTCGTAACAGCTACTAAGCAAAGAAAAATCCTACAGCAAAACGTTTTACGCTTAAAAAGTGGACGTGAGCCACAACACATTCCGGTGGCATTTTTCTTGGATGGATAAGATTTTGCACTATAACTATTTCTGTTTTTAAAACCGCTGGCAGCCATGGCTACTTTGTATTGCAGGGCAACATCGTCAAAAATCTCTTTACTTGTATATATCTATATATTTCGCTTAGGCATTGCGATACTAATAACTTGGTATAGGACTCAATATGCGTATGCTTCTGAACGAAGCATTCGTCTAATACAGAGAGGTAATAAGAAACAGAGATGACAAAGGAATAAACGATTATCATATGAATAACTTACAACGTCGGGAGTCACCATTTTATATGGTGAGGTGTCCATACTGCGTCGGGGGTCACCATTTTAGATTGATAAGGTTGTGGAACCACCTAATGTGACTCTACTCAGAAGGCTACTCATTTGACAGGAACACTACTCTATTCATTTGACTCTACTCATTTGACAGGAACACGATATAAGAAAATACATGAAACAAGATGGTAACTTTATATACCTTTAATGTGGCTAGACGTACATACACAAGCTGAATGATAAATGAAAATCGTTTGATGCGTGGAGGCCATGATGTTCTCCTGTGCGTTAGCACCTATCTGCTAGCTGGCATGCCGTATGAGAGAGAGACTAGATCGCGTCTTTACTGTCCGACATCTTGACGAGAAAAGAGAAAGTCCTAAAGCCTCGTGTCAAAATCTCACGCTCTAGCGCCAGTGTTTAAATCCGCTGTCAAAGGGGGTGACTGCACCTACACACGGCCCTACTCAGGCCCTTTCCGTGTGTTTTCACACACACCAAAACTTTTCACCGTGGACATTAACGGTCGGAAAGAGACTGTATCTATTGACAGAGTAAAGAAGGCTTTCTCTGAAAGTCCCCTTTCACTACCTGACACACTCACTCTACCAACAACAACTTCAACTCCAAACACCATTACATGCTTCCAAACAACATTCGCAAACATTACATTCCACTTCACCTTATGTCACACAAAATGGTAGAACAGTAACTTGGCCACATAAACTGTCCAAAACTATCTATATTTAATCACCTTTTCGTATTAGCATAAAGTGTGCCTGTTGATACACACCCGTTTTGAACAAACTGTACAATTTAACAAACTGTTTTGCTGCAATTTCTTTTTGCACATTTTACTACATGTATTTCGTATGTTATATGCGTTTGTTTTTACATGTTCCTATTCTTTTATTCGCATATCTCGTGTTTGCATGCATTATTTACATTTTGCCATCTTCCGTGATTTATCCCTTTCCCCCGCTCTTTGTGTCACTGCTCCTCCTTGTGTAACACGGGCAATCGTCTGTTTCATTGCCTACAGTTTAACACTTTGCTTTTTCGACCTTTTCATTCCTTTCGGTCTGGGGAGGATCATGTAGGCAACGCTATTTGAAGCAGATTCATAACCCGCAAAATATCCGTTGGGAGTCAACGACAGTTATCTCTCCTGTCGTAGGTTCCTGAACTCTCCAAGCGAACTTGGTTAGCTCCTCCTTTGCTAGTATACAAGGCGTAACTACTAAACGATACACAGGAGGGCATTAGAAGCATATTGCCTACTTAAGAGCGTATTCCAATTGAATTTGCCCTCTTTTTCTCTACGACACGACAAGTCAACTTCGGAGAGAGAGCCTAGCACACGGATTTCGATATCCTTTCCTACCAGCAACTCGCTATGGTATTCTACGCCTAGTGCCTGTCTGAAAGTAAATTTTGTAGTTTGAATTCTTTCTATTTTAGCATTGTCATCGTGGAACATGGCAAGATGTTCAGAACCTTTTTCTTCATCCCAGATAACTTCATGTATGAGTTCGTTTGTTACGCATCTGAATAAAACCCTGGACACGAAGTTGCTCACGCACGGAAGTTGCTCACACACGGTGTTGTTGTCCCTTACTGCGCCAGAGACATTTCACTGCCGCTGGATTAATGACTCAGTTCAATTATTAAAGACTTGGCGTTTTTATTAGTGACATCCCTCGCTAAAAGGTGATACTCAGATGGCACACTCAACTACGAGTTCACTGAATCCTATATATGCATGTATGAATATATATGTGTGTGTGTGTGTGTGTCTATATATATACACAATGTGTATGTGTGTGTGTGTCTGTCTTCATGTGTGATCATGTTTCTATCTAGTGTGTTAATGCTGCTTCATTTCTTAGATTTTTTTTTTCTTCTTGAAGTTTGGTGTTGATGCTGTTGCTTATTGCTCCATCTGTTATAGCTTTTATTATTGCTATTGTTACTGTTGTCGTTGCTGCTGCTGCTATTCTTAACTGTGAGAAGGCTCCAGAATGACTTTAAGTGGAAGACGTAGCACCACTCCTGTCTCATTTGTCTCGAGAGATTGCATCCTGCTGGCAAGCAGACTTATGTCCGTCGGCAAAACACAACTCTCTTTTTCCATCCCCCACCTCTCTCTCTCTCTCTCTCTCTCTCTCTCTCTTTCTGCTTGCAAAAGGTTTCGTTCTTAATTAAAAAATCGTTGTTTCTTGTCCCCTGTCCATAGGCGAGACACTCAACTATACTTGCCCTAAGCTATATGCCTATTTTTAACAAAGTTATTATCCTCAAATTTTCTTTCTGTGCTGCTGTCGTTGCGTTTGCTGTTGCTTTGCTGCTACTGATGTTTTGCTAATTGTAACTACTGTTATCTCTGCCTGTACCTCTTCAGATTTATTATTCACCTTTGGATGTGTATTTCGTTGCATGTACTTGCATTTATATATCTATAGGTTTAATGGTTTAAATATAAAATAGACTTGTGAATCAAGGAGTGTAAATTGATTTAGAAATTTGATGAGGTATCGTTTGCTGCATGAGTTGAGTGTGTGTAAGTATGGGGGGGGGGGGGGTTATATTATGCGCGAAAGTTTGGTGTCTTCATTATTGAAAGAATATGAACTACCAGAATCGTTAGAGCATCGGAGAAAATATTCTACAGTATTAGTTCTAGTTTTTTTTTTCTGAGTTCAAATCCCACCGAGGTCGACATTGCCTCTCATTCTTTCAGGGCTGGTAAAATACAATGCCAGTCAAGTACCGGGGTCGGTGGTATCAACTAATATCTTCTCCTCCAAACTGCTGGCCCTATACAAAAATTAGAAACCGTCGTTATATCTCTTCTTCTTCACTCACAGACATCGTTGTCATCACCATAATCATGAATTGGTTAAAAATACATTTCTCACAAGGACCTCAAATGGAACAGATCAATCATTACAACAAAAACGCCCCCCCCCCCCCTTTTGCGAGTCAGAAGACCGATTTTGTTATGCATATTTGTGCGTAAGGGGATGGATGGTATGACGTTCTGAAAAGGTTTGGTTCGGGAATGGATGCATTTTCGGACAGCAATTTAACTATTTCTTTCACATAGGCGCAGGAGTGGCTGTGTGGTAAGTAGCTTGCTTACCAACCACATGGTTCCGGGTTCAGTCCCACTGCGTGGCACCTTGGGCAAGTGTCTTCTACTATAGCCTCGGGCCGACCAAAGCCTTGCGAGTGGATTTGGTAGACGGAAACTGAAAGAAGCCCGCCGTATATATGCATATATATGTATATATGTGTGTGTGTTTGTGTGTCTGTGTTTGTCCCCCACCATCGCTTGACAACCGGTGCTGGTGTGTTTACGTCTCCGTAACTTAGCAGTTCGGCAAAAAGAGACCGATAGAATAAGTACTAGGCTTACAAAGAATAAGTTCTGGAGTCAATTTGCTCGACTAAAGGCAGTGCTCCAGCATGGCCGCAGTCAAATGACAGAAACAAGTAAAAGAGTAAGCCACACACCTCACCAGATTTCGTGTTTACTTTCAGTTTTTGCAGATTTATGGAAACGAGAAATAAATCTTCCTTAGGGTAAGATACCAGTATTAGCTCAGGTGACTTTCCCAAAAAAAGAAAAAAATATGAATTGATACACATCTCTCACCTATGGCTAGGTATCTTGCAGGGACGCAATGCACAAAAAATCATTTTAAAATATAGCTTATAAAATGGCACGGTCGAAACATTAAGAATTCTCTTCTCTTTATGGGTCATTAAAACTTTTAGACTCCATTGAAGCAATTTTTGCTGATGTAAACTACCACCAGCCCCGACTCTTAAAATTGCAACGTTTTCTTATCAGCTCTTACGTCGATATCAAATTTCGAGCAGGCATGTCTTTATGCACTTAATCAATATACTTCTACATATTTCAATTAAACTTAACTGTTGAGAATAAATACCTTAAAATGTTATCTGTGACAGATTTGACATCTTATCTACTGAGAAATTTATCCTTTTCATTTAACACAAAGAAACACCAGCCCTTTATGCATATTTACATAACACGCTGCAAAATATCTGCATAGGTCCAAAATCACAACATAGGTACAAAATCACACATAGGTACAAAATCACAATTACTAATTACAACTCTGCTTTATCCCCTTCTCGCTACATAACTGTTTTTATGGCTACATATTCAACCTGGCGCGATAAATAAAGAAACACACCATTATATCAGGGTAACAAGACTACGTATTGATGGGTAAAAAATTATCCCGAACGTTGACTTTCCAACGAAGATTTCTTGAACTTGTAATGTACGTCATTTTATCTGAATATTCCTTTTCTTTCATTGCACTTTCTGTGTTAATGTAGCTATAAATTATGTTCATATACATAAGATAAGCCTTCTTCTTGACTATGCCACAACTTTTACTTAGATTTCAGACTTCAAATGGTTGAAGATCTTCGTAAAAAAGGAACAAAATTATACACTGCCATCAATACCAGTGTAGCAAGTATATGCTTACAGTTTGCTTGTTTAAGCTTAAATAGGCGAATATCAACTCGTACGTTGTGCTTTCTACAAGTGGTTTACATGATCTGGACACGTGATGGTCGAGTCCCTCTACCTTTGCGTGACAGACCAGCCGAGCGCAGGAAATTTATGTCTGTCCACTAGGAGCCTACAGTCAGCTATATAAAGAAACCTTTCCCTTTATTTCTTTAGTGAGGTGGGTTTGCACAATCGAGTTTGGATCTTCGGCAGAGAGCAAGTTTATTTTCACAGGCATCCTTTGACGCATACGTTTGTTCCTGTCTTCTAGTAGAAGTTATGTCTCGTATTTGTTTTTCCTGTTCTATCCAGCATACAACTGCATGTGAAACCTTTGTGTGACCGATTTTTCAAGATGTATCTCAACAGCTTTGCTGTATTAAAGCTCTTTAACGGGTTGAATAAATCGTCGCATTTTATCCTCTTAGTTTTCTGTTTCTTCTTTTATCTACACACACACACACACACACACACACATATTGGAACTCAAACCAGCTTTATCCACCAACGCACCCTTTATCCCGTTAAACTAGTGACACAGATAGGTCTGTGCAAAGCTAGTAATAGACTGAGGCCAGATGTGAAATGTAGGGCCCATTTCAATTTGTAATAAGCTCACGCCAGATGTGACGTGTAAGTCTCATCGAAACTACTTATTAAGTATTTCAATAATCATTGTTAAGAACATATGGCCAACTAGCTCGCTTACTCTTCCCCTAACTTAGGAACGAGCATTAGTATCATCTGGAATAAACCGAGTATCGTACTGGTCATCTAGGTCAAAGACTTCATTCCTATTGAGCCAACGAGAACGCCATTCTGCGGTCGCACAACCTGCTAGAGATAGTTTCCAAATTTCCCCCAAAAGGGAAGTACACATTAGACAATTCAATCCGAGATATACAGGATGGTTATCAGGGCTGATCTGTGGGGTATACAATAACAAGTTCACTCCTATAACAGCTCAACAGCTGTATGAGTGCCAGAAACGTAAAGAGAAACCTCAACAGGATCGACACTTCCTCATCCTTCTTTTAATTCTACTGTCTGTCTCATATGGAGAACAGAAAAAGACGATGTAGGAAATAGTGACAACCACAGGACAGTAGTTCGGCCATCTATTCGGTTTTATCTTTCTGTAGTGTCAGCTGTTAGCAGAAATGTTATGAAGAAGACAGTGGTATCGCAACACCAGTACTTCCTTTTGTCTAAAATGTGGATGAGAAGGAGAGGCAGACAGACAGAAAATCGTGCTGTAAACCGCAGTAACGCTATCACTGACTTTTTTCCGGTTAGTCGCGTACCGCTTTGCTCTAATTTAAGGCTTTGGACAAAGACATGTTGAAACAGAATCATGAAGGGACGGAATTTCCAGCCTTCAGGAAAGTTCTAATGATATGTCAGAGTGGAATCTAACAATCCTTGAATTTGTATCGACCAATTTAGTTATCATTTAGCTTGACATATATAAGGCGACGAGCTGGCAGAAACGTTAGCACGCCGGGCGAAATGCTTAGCGATATTTCGTCTGCCGCTACATTCTGAGTTTAAATTCCGCCGAGGTCGACTTAGCCTTTCATCCTTTCGGGGTCGATTAAATAAGTACCAGTTACGCACTGGGTCGATGTAATCGATTTAATCCGTTTGTCTGTCCTTGTTTGTCCCCTCTATGGTTAGCCCAGTGAAATAGCGTAATGCGTCCATCACAGTTTATCCCTAACTTAGTGATACTCGATTAAACTGATAAACAACGGTAGTTACAGTTTCTCTTCCCAGTACCAGCAACTTCTTCCATCTGTACTGAAATGTTATTTGATAAACGGGTAAGTGTGAAGGAGAAGGGAAAAAAGTGGAGAAAAGACACTTGGTTGGACAATAAGAAACAAAAACTTGAAACCGTGAAAAATATTTAAATAGTACTAAAGAGAAAAGGCAAGAAATTAACGAAAGCTACCCACCTCTCCTGAATCTAAAAAAATTCTATAAAGGTCCGTAAATATTTTTATTGCTACTTTCTCTCCAAAATTCTTTTACTTGTTTCAGTCATTTTGACTATGACCACGCTGGAGCACTGCCTTTTAGTCTAAGAAATCGACCCCTGGACTTATTCTTTGTAAGCCTAGTACTTATTCTATAGGTAATTTTTGCTGAACCGCAAGATAGCGGGGATGTAAACACATCAACATTAGTTGTCAAGCGATGGTGGTGGTGGGGAGGACAAAAGAGTGGATTGTAGGTATTTGACATCTACTTCTAGCATTGGCGATGGTCATTTCCAGTAGCCCTTAACAATTATTATATTTTTATAATTATATACGTAAAAAGATTAATGTTACCTATACGGTCATCTTTATATGCTAGGCCACTGATATAATCATTTTTATGATTATATCTTTATCTTATAAGTATATATATATATATGTGTGTGTGTGTGTGTGTGTGGTGTGTGTGTGTGTGTGTGTGTGGTGTGTGTGTGTGTGTGGTGTGTGTGTATATATATATATATATATATATATATAAATAAACAGAAATAAGTACTGGAGTCTATATGATCGATAAGCAAACCCTTTCAAGGCAGAGCCGAAACCCACTGAGTGAAACCAGTAAGAAGACACATGTATCTCAATCTATCTGCTAATTTCTTAGGCTTCTCCTTGTCTAGACTGGGATCTCAAGGTATTTTCCTTACATCAAACAGTTATTGGAGTGCAGTGTGGCAACTTGCAACTATTTTGCTGCTCAGACTTCTAAAGACAGATTAGATGCATTCACAGAAAATGAAATGCTGAAGGGAGAGAAATGTGGAGGGAGAAGAGGGGAGAGAGAGGCATGCTGAATGACTGGCAGAGAAGGAAACAAGGAGAAGCCTAAGAAATTAGCAGATAGATTGAGATACACGTGTCTTCTTACTGGTTTCACTCAGTGGGTTTCGGCTCTGCCTTGAAAGGGTTTGCTTATCGATCATATAGACTCCAGTACTTATTTCTGTTTGGGACATTTTATCGGTCTATTTGTCGAACCGCTAAGTAACGTGTTATATAAAGAGGCATCATAAACACAAACACACACACACACACACACACGCGCGCGCAGGCACGCACGCACACATACAAAACGTTATCAGTAAACTTACTTGTGAAATTGAAACCAGGAGTTACGTGATCGCGAAAGCATTTATCTCCAAAGTGCAGACATATGTGTTTATACACATTTACATACAAATATGCACATATGAGTAATACAGATATCTACATATATTGATGCAAATACACATAAATTTTTTACTCTTTTATTTGTCATTGAAACTGCGGCCATGCTGGAGTATCGCCTTGTAGGGTTAGTCGGATAAATCATCCCTAGTACTTGTTTTCATCGGCCTCTTTACCGAACCGTTAAGTTATGGGTCTCGTAGAAATCCAACACCGGTTGTGAAGCAATGGGGCTGGGAACACACACACGACTTCTCATAATTTCCGTCTACCAAGTTCACTCCCAAAGTATTGATTGGTCAGGGCTATACTTAGAAGACACATACTCAAAGTGCATGCAGTGGGACAAATTCATATGTATACGCGCGCGTATACACACATTCATACATACAAATACAATACACACGCACATATTTCCTACTTGTCACTTTGTTAGTGATCGGCTTGAATTATAGAAAGGAAAAAGTAGCTAACAAAAAAATGCATACATGCGTACATATACACACATCCAGCATGTGCGGAAATGGAGTAAGAGAGGGAGAGAGAGAGAGAAAGAGAGGCAGAAATAGTAAGAGTCTCGTTGAAAAAATATATAGACTGGAGGAAAATCAACTAGACATCCTTTGGTCTTGTTCTTCATATATATATACATATATACATACATATATATACATATATATATATATATAATACATCTATTTTTCTCCACCACCTGTCTTCGTCTGTTGTTTTTTGTGAATTCTCCCTATATATATATATATATATATATATGAGGAACTTCAAAACAAAATATACGCCTTCAAGTCACCTCACCACCACCACCACCATCACTTCTATCGTATCACGCACTCCTGTGACAGTCACTATCATCTCCATCGTTATCACCCCTCCAACATTCTCATCTCTACTCCTATCATCATCATTTCACACCACTGTCAATAATACCATCCCTAAATAACAAGCATTCACTTCCACTATTGTTGTTTGGGGGCGCTGATAGAGACTAGTGGCTATGTCTAACCCTCTCCGTCTCTCTCTCTCCGTTTCTCTTTTCGTTTGTTTCTCTCTATCAACTCTTCGTGATAAGCTTCACTAAGCACAGCTATGCACTACAGTGACGCCCTCTAGGGACAGAAATGGGTGGAGGAAAACGATGGAAGGGCGGAGGGAGAAAGGGTGTAGATGATAAAGGCAAGGTAGAAAACCCGAAGCAAAGTTATCTTCCCTTGATTTCAGTTTCCACATTGTTCTCAGTTTTTTTGGGGAGGGATAGAGAGGACAGGGTTAACGGTGTTTTGTTGTTTTATTTATTTGTTTCCCTCGCATCCTCCGATATCCATCCATGCTGTTGATGTTATTAGTTTAGTATAAGTTAATTAGTGAAACAGCTTCGTCCCACTTTTCACTTTCAGCATGTTTTGTGCTGGGGTCTCATTCTTCTTACTACACACGTATAAATACATATTATCATTGTTGCTGTTCTTTGGAAACTATCTTTCTTATACCTTGAGGGCTTGGTCTGCGTTGCAAGCATCTCGTTTTCAACTACATACACTCACTCACATATACATATATTATAGACATTATCTACAACGATCCAACACCAAACGGACAAACAAGCAGCCAACGAGCAAGCGATACTTGACCCTCTTTACGCTGATCTAGGTAAGTACTTTCTTCCACTTTATGGACGTTGTTGATGATTTATTTTTGTTTAGCCCCGGTCACCCTGATCGAGTTGATTTTGATCGCCAAAGGCATTTCCACCACAACCATCCTGTCTTTATGATCTACCAGAGACTACATTGTCCAATGTGGTCCTTCCATTTTAAAATTGTAGGGGGTGTTTCGAAGGAGATTTGACTACTATTTCTAACAGATCGAGCCATGTCATAGTGGCTCCCTTGGTCGTTGATGACGTTGGCGTTGTTTGTACAATATAAATCCGTTTGTTAAAATACTCGTAAATTATCGGACGTATATGCTTTCTTAACCCCGCCACACACACACACCATTGTCGCTAACCGAAGAATAAGAAAGGGATATATGTGTGTGTATACATATAGGGAGAGAGAGATTCCTATGTATGTGTGTGTGTTTGTATGTATGCATATGGAGAGAGAGAGCGAGAACTAAACGAAGAAAGGGTAGTTGTGGTGGTAATAGAAAAAGTATCACAGAGAACAGAGGGAGAAAGTGTGCAATTCACTCTGTAGTGGACAATTTAGGCCATTTGATTCAAGCGACCAACTCCACACTTTTCTCCGATTTCGGTTAATGATTTTTTTCCATATACACATAAACACAAAACATTTTGTATGCATAAATATATATATATATATATATATATATATATATATGTGTGTGTGTTATATATATATATATATATATATATATATATATATATATATATATAATAGAGAAAGAGAGATACAAACACATCAGTAGATAATTTCTTTCACGCACTAACACAATTTGACCTTTCGCAGTCTAGGGTATCCATTAATGAGTGACCAGCCTTGTTGAATTCAACGGGAGGGAAAACGGTAATTGTGACATTCGTGTCTGTCACTAGGGATACAGTAAATAAAATAAAAACATCATTAACTGAGGCTCGAAACCGTGTCACAGAGTTTACCGAGAAGCTTATTCAGGAGATCGATAAATTTTCATGTTCGTATATTTATATATACATATAAACGCATATATATACATCAACACACAGGCTCACACATCTACTGATGTCTTTAAAACTTATTCCTATATATACATTGAAAAATAGAAATATTTTGTCTCTATTTCAAATTACTAGAGAATGCTTAAAGTAAATTTTGTAGAGGCATGTCTGAAGATGTGTATATGCTGTGTGTACACATGCACTCACACGAACACATTATTTTATTAGTATCAGCCTTTGGTCCCCTATTAAGCTTGCACAGCTCCTTGAAGGGTTTACTCTATCACGATGTCCCCGTACTATTTTATTGACGTCTATTTGACGAATGACTAAATTACAGGACACAGCACAACATCAATTTTTAGACCGGTATAAGTACATATATATATGTGTGTATGTGTGAGACGAACTTCTGCATAGTTTCTGTCTGCCGATTTCCACTTACAGATAATTAGTCAAAGGGAGTCTTGGGGCGGAGGTAAAGGACATGGACCGCACCCCCTTTCGGTTTATTTGGGGTGGGGTCTACAGAAACCCACCTTTTCGACTGCGGAGATTCCGAATCTGCAAAAAAAAAATCGGCATTTCAAAATTTTATCCCCCCCCCCCCCCCCAGTTTTTCACTTTTTTTGAGATTTTTTTTTTTGCGAAATACGTAAAAAAATACGGAGATTACGATTCTGAAAAAAGAATTTTGTAAAATTTCAATTTTTCAAAAATAAACAAACAACCCCCTCCACTCCGCCAGAGCATCTGTAACAGAAAGTGAACATGTTGTGGTTAAGGGTCTTTTGGAATTAAGAGAGGTATATAAAAATTAGTTTTTTTGCACACACACACACGACAATAAAATGACATTTAAAGAATTTTTTTCTTTTTTGGTAATTCGTATTTAGAAAGTGGATCTTTGGTTTGGCTGTTGGTTCTAGCATGTCGGACTTACCGGTTGAAAAGTACATAAAAATTGAAGATTTTGAAATCCTCAAAAGCACGTTTTCAAAATTTTAATTTTCCACCTCTCTACCCTTTTGGCAAAGAAAAAAAAAGGGGTGGGGGAAATTAAAATTTTGAAAACGTGATTCGTCGTTTAGCCGCTGTTTCTAGCATGTCGAGTTTTCTGTTTATATACTTTTTACATCTATTTTAGTTGGAGGGGAGGGGTGTTTATTTATTTATTTTTTTTTTTTTTTGAAAAATAGAAATTTTACAAAAATTTTTTTTCAGAATCAAAATCTCCATATTTTTCTACATATTTTGCCAAAAAAATTCTAAAAATGTGAAAAACTGGGGCGGGGAATTAAAAGTTTGAAATGCAGATAATTTTTTTTCTGCAGATTCGAAATCTCTGCAGTCAAAAAGGTGGGTTTCTGTAGAAAATAACCAAAAAACAACCAAAAGGGGGAGCAGTCTATGTCCTTTACCTCTGCCATCTGAGGAACCCCCTAAAGGTTGGTGAGCAATTACAGGGGGTCGAATGGGGGTCGGCAAGCAAAAAACCAGCTTACCCAGATGAACTGCTTGAAATACTTAGCACCATGAAACATGGGAAAACATGATAAATTTTCACTGCAGTGAGAAGTCTGTTGCTAACGGTCGAAGCCTGATGTAATCGAAGATTGAGAGATGTGATTGAGGAGACTGTCAAGTGTTTGCTTATAGAAATTGCCTGAACCTGGAGGAACAAGGTAATTTGAGACTGAAATTAACTAACATTAATTAAGCCTGATATCAATGCCTTGATTCAGGATCACCCATGCTCATCCCTCACATTGATGCTGTCGATTTCAGTAAAAGATATTCCAGCAATATGAAGTGTTTTTCACATTTTGTAACCGTGAAAACAATTTCGTAAAAATTGAAAGTTTAATACTGTATACTCGTACACGTAGTTTTAAATGTAAAAAGTGAGTCATTTTCAATAGAATTTCTTAATTTGTAGTACATGCATATTTTAGCTAACATTTTGGTTGCCAGCATCAGTACCTGGTACACATTTAAGATATGGTACAGTAGGGTAAAGTATTTTAAAAATGAGGAGGGTGGTCGATGCAGAAGAAGTGGCTAAAGGGGGTCAATGGTCAAAAAAGTTTGGTGAACCCTGGTCTATCTGAAGCTAGTAGAAAACACATGCCCATTGCAAAGTGAATGTCTTAACCAGATACCCATGCCTTGTGTGTGTTTGTGTACATACACATTAAAGGCAAAATGTTCTGATCTGGATAAAATAAAGTTCAATTGGATGCAGTATAAGTTATACCAATAGCCGGACCCACATTATTTTGGATAAGCAACTTCAGAAGTAATTGAAGAGCAATTTTACCTTGAAATTATAAAACCAGAGAATGTTTGGAGATTGATTTGTAAAGACCCATCGAGGGCTTTTATTCTCAAACATTGTTGTCAGGACTAAAGGTTCTATCATCATACCTCATTTGTTCATTTTATTTCTATAGATAGTGTCAAAATGATTCATTGTTGGATGCTTATAATTCTTTAGCATGTTTTAGCCATCATGTGTAAGGCCATACTAGAGCACCACCTAATAGGATGTTTTTGTATTGGTGATCTAGTTTTAATGACTACTCTGTGAATTGCAAAAAATTGAAGCCAAGAAAATATAGTGATCAGGACCAAAGTATTTATTAGTAGTAGGGGCCCCAAAAAGTTTTAAATGCAGAAAAGTTTTGTGTGTGGTACAGTAAAGGAAGTAGATATAGCTGTGAGGTAAAGAAGCTTGCATCACATGGTGTTAAGTTTGAACTGACAGCACCCTACCTTGGACAGATCCTCATCTGTGTGTATGTTTATTGGTGGAAAATATACACATTCACTAGAAATTTCCAGTAAATCCATATATTGTACTAAAATATGTTGTAGTGTTTATTTTAGCAAGTTGCACAGACACTCCCTTGTCACTTATGCCATTGGAGATATGATGAACTAGCAATTATCCTGTTTGCAACCTATAACCAATGACATTATAGTACAAAAATGCATGATGTATTGGGTTGCCTGATAAATTATTTCTTTTTTGTTTCTTTTTCTACTTGGCACTCCATCATCATATGTCTGAAAGAGATAAAATTTATTCAAATTTTTAAAGCAATTAACAAAAGTTGTAGAAGAAGAATAGAGCTGCACACACACACACACAAAAAGAAAATCATAAAACACTATGATAAAAATATCTTTTATGTTAGTACCAAAGGATTAAAATAAATGGGGCAAAAAAATTAATGAATTTATCTGATAAACCAATAAAATAAAAATGAAAAGAACAATGATATGTACAAGACTGAATGGGGAATCACAAACTCTGGCTGCAATACCTTCCATGAAAGAGTTAGCAACATATGTAACTATGAAATGAAAGTTATGGATTATTCAGACAATTCACTAGAAGGATCTAAACAAGTCCTCTTATCTAGGTAACTTAATCAGGAGATGGTTGAAGTGTCAAAATTGTTTTAGAGTTACAGTGGAATGAAAAAGTATGGTAAATTGTTAGACACATGAGCATCAAGTGTGATGGTAGATGAAAGCAAGGGAGTGAATTTAGAGAATTTACTATATCTGGAGAGTTATGAATAAGTAATAGAGCAATGGAAGGGGAAATAGGTGAAGTACTTGACAAATGTCTTGTAGAGTTTAGTTATGTCTATGTGTATTTAATAATTTCAGTTTGGGATCAACTTTGCCATCCGTTATTCTTAAGTCAACAACACAGACACCAATCAAATACTGTAGTTAAATTGACTATTTCCTTCACCAAAATGCATTGTCTTAAGCCACTTAAAAATTAGTATTATTGCAGATGGGTGGGATTTCTCAATTTGCTGTGTCACACACACATGATGATGACCAATTATCTACATCAGGTTCAATAAATATACTAGTTTGGACACATTTCATAGCCCCAAGTTAATTCTAAGCAGACCTATGGCACATAGGTAGTCTGTTGTTGGTTACCTAACCAACTCATAAACCATTCCTCCACCTAAATAAATGCCATACTAGTGATGGTAGAAGCAAGCGATGTAGCTTCATTTAAGAGACAACAGCTGGATTTAGATATGTATTGTGAACAGATGATGTATTATGAATGAAGTGATATCAGGAGTTACAAAATGGAAGGAACCAATAATAGAGCCAGACTAAATACTATCTGAAGGAAAAGCAGTGAGGATAGACAAGGGATACAGAAGAGATTACCAAATGCCATCCTGGTAAAATTAATAAGATAATAGTTGTGTATATGCATATATATATTTATGAACACAGATGGAGCCAAGTGGTTATAAAGTTTGCTTTGCAACCATTAGTTCTCAGGTTCCATTCAGTTACATGACATCCTGAACAAATATCTTAAGCTATAACTTCAGGTTGATCCAAGCCTTGTGGGTGAACTGTGTAGAAAGATACATTTTGGAAGACCGTTCCTATGGACCATAATGTATAATTTAAAGGCCCAGCCTTGTCACATGCTGTGTCATGCTGATTCTATTGGTGAATAATGTTCAGGGTACATACACAAGCCTGAGGAATATTCAACCACTTACATTCATTGAGTAAGTAGTTTAGTTGAATAATTAACTAGAATAGTCATCATCAAAACCAACAGATATACATTTATGTGTTATACATACACACTGCACCTAATATTGAGGCTAGTAAACTTGTATTATGCCTATTGTCTTCTATGGGCAGAAACTTGGACATAGCATTGGAGAAGAACATAGAAGCCTTTGGGATCTGGATCTCTTGCACATTGGGCAGCTGGAAAGGCAGAGTAGCAAAGGCTGCAGTACTAGGAAAGCTGAAAGTCGAAAGATACCTCTTGTCCAGACAGCTGTTGTATTTTGGACATGCAATGCACCACAAATCACTGCTTAAGAAGATTCTATCAGGATTTGTGGAGAGGAATAGAGTAAGAGGCTGTCAAAGACGTTTGTGGACTGATGACAACAAAGAATGGATTTGACCTGGAGAGCTTTAGCAAGCCAACCCTTGAACACAGGGAATGGCCTGGTTAGTGACACATACATATATATATATATATATATATATATATATATATATATATATATATATATATATATATATATATGCATATATGCACACATGCAAACTGACACATGACTACTTGTGAAAATTTCAAAGTAGATCTCTCCTGATATATGACAACAGACCACAATGAAAGAAACTACTAATAGACATTCCATCACTTTTTGATAGTCCCTTACAGTTGGCGTCAGGGATAATCGAACGGTACCGTGATCTGGGAAAGTAATCCTTGTTTATCACACACACATTTGATATGTATACTTATATTCTGTTACGTGTTTCAGTCATTTGACTGCGGCCATGTGGAGCATCATCTTTAGTCGAGAAAATCGACCCCAGGGCGTATTCTTTGTAAGTTTAGTATTTATTCTATCGGCCTCTTATGGCGAACCTCTAGGTTACGGAAGCATAAACACATCAACATCGGTTGTCAAGCGATACGACGGGCTTCTTTCAGTTTCCATCGACCAAATCCACTCATAAGGCTTTGGCCAACCCGAGGATACTGTAGAAGGCACTTGCCCAAGGGGCCACGCAGTGGGACTGAACCCGGAACTATGTAGTTGGGAAGCAAGCTTCTTATCACACAGCCACTCCTGCGCCCATGTATACAATGGTTAGTAAAAGAAACGCTTGGTGGCTGAAACGATACTACACCAGAAAACTGGGTGATAAGAACGGAATTTGCATTCTGGTATTAGCGCTTACGACTAAACAATTTACAAGTTGCAATTGTACTACAAATGCCAAAGGGTAGTAATAAATCACTGCTGTAAAACTAAGTGTCACTGTGATCTTCAACAAGGTGTACTGCAGGTATAGGCTGAATGTTTTTGATTTCTGATTGACTTGCTCTGTGATCTAATGCACTCGAAGTCGGGCTAAACAAGAACTGTGCCTACTCGAATAAAAAAAATTGTTGTACATACATACATACACACACACTTAAAGGATTCTTTCATCACTACTTTTGCTACTAGGGTAAAGTATTTGCTTAGATGAGATGGTCAACAAAAACAAATATAGAGTTGTCTCCCGTATTTATTGGTATCAAAATATTAGTTATTAAGTTTACACAAGTATTTTTAATTAGCTTAGAAATATTTCATGCAGATGAAATCTCGGAGTGATTTATTCCCTATTATATTTAGATTTTTAAAGTACCATTCTCTCAAGCATATTGCAGTGTGTGTGCTTACACACACACACACATGAGAAGTTTTACATGTACGCACATCCACAGACGACTTTCTAGAAGTATAAAAAAATATAAACAAACGATGTGTTGGATTGTTTTTTATTCATATGGTTGGCCAGCGACAATATATCTTTATATTCCTACACATTATTTTCATGCATATTGATATGTATGTTTTCGTACACACACACACACACTTTCTCTCCCCCTCTCTCTCTATCCCCCTCTCTCTCAACCTCTTACATCACTAATAGAATACGTGAACATCTCTACATCTTCGGATGCGTGTTTGTGCATACGTATGTGTATATCTTTGTGCAAAACTGTTTATATGAAAGTGTGTTTGCACGGCAGTGAACGAGAGCGCTAACATTTACTGGTGAATCTAGCATGTGTATCCTCCAGGCAAGACACAACATTCTACTTGCTTGAAGCCATGCACCTAATTAATGCATTCTATAGTCTCGATGTCGTGTCTCACCCATCAACTTGCCGAAGGCTACCTGCTTAATTAACAAATTGTTATTTGTCGAGTTAACTCCCTTAGGCAAGCTAACTGCTTGCCTCTAAGGTTTCCTGTCTAGTGGACGACGACAATAAGGAATCGTGGTGTTATTTATACTCTTGTACTTTTTGTGTTCAACACACACTTGGTGATTTTACGAACCGTATGAAGTTCTAACTTTAAATCACTGTGTCTGTCTACAAAAGTGTATGCATGTGTGCATATTTTGTTTTTATGCATATCTTTTTTTATGATGTTACTTGTTTCAGTCATTAGACTGCGGTCATGCAGACTAAAGACTGAAGAATTTTAGTCAAACAAATTGACTCCAGTACTCATTCTATCGAAACGAACACAGCTTGTCAAGCAGTGATGGGAGACAAACAAAGACACACGCATACACATAGATATAGATATGTATTTGTGTGGCTACATGTAATATATATATAGCCACACACGTTTTTGTATTTCGCATGTAACCAATGGTGTGTGTGTATCTACGCACACATTTATTGTGTGTATACCGAGAGTGCGTGCGAGAGAGGCAGAGATGACGGTATATTCTCAAAATCGATTCTGACGCACATAACAGTTTATGTAATAGAGAGAGGGAACATGTGTGCAACATTACAATGGTGCGATTCCTAAGGTATGGAATTCCAAAATCGGATCTTTTCTGTTACTGTCACAGATTTTGAAATTTTAAAATTAAGAGAAAATTTTAAAATTCGGTTTACTGATGTGATTTTTCACACCGAATTCGATTTTGTGATTGATTTATTCCATAAAAATTTTTAGAAAAATACAACAGAAGTATAAAGTTTTATAATTTTTACCCAATCAGAAAGCAATATTTGCAAGTTAGTATTTTCTACGTGATAGCTAATTATCACAAAACATTACGACGACGGAAGTTTTTATAGGTTTTAATGAATTAGGTCATGGGAAACGGTCGAATGGACATGTAAATAATTTTAAAAGGAAAAAAACCTCGATTTTCTTTTCTTTTAAATAAAAAAAATCTACATTCGGGTTAGGAAAAAACACGTGGTTCAGACAGCAGACTACAGCTTTGCTTCTTATTATAGGAACAAGTACCAATGTGTCTATGGCTTTCAATTGGCTAAAATTGCCCAACATTTGCAAATATATACTTATATATATTTATACATGACTAGGTACTGCAATAGCTTAGGGTTCAAAGGCCCACAACTCTTCAATGCCCTGCCACAAAAATTAAGAAACCTACAAAAGGTGGATGTAGATGTCTTCAAAAAGGAATTAGACATTCTCCTCTCCACTATATCAGATGAACCAACAGCCCGGCATAAGGTACAGACGAGGGTAGCAGAGTCATATATATATATATATATATATATATATATATATACTTGGAATTTACAAAAAAACAAAAGACAAATACAGGTGTATAAACAACGAACAGGTGTATTAGTTTAATGCTTCGGAAGGTGAGAAAGTCTTTTACGTTTTGATCCTATGCTCTTTCAACAGAAAGGACCAGAAGAAAATAAACAGAGAGAATTAAAAAAAGCTTTAGTGGCTAGTGGTTCAATCATGGCGGATGACTGGACAGAGGTGGTTAGACAGGAGAGCTAGGAAGAAGGGGAGATAATAGAGTAGTGGTGATCCTAAAACGAAGATGCGCATGCATGTGTATGTGAGAGTGTGGATTGGGGCTGGTGACCTTGACGTATGAATGTCTGCGGATGATGTGGGTGCTGGGAAGTGGTCAATGCTAGTGTGTGCAGGGTGGTGTGGTGGTGAGGGGGTAAGGGTAGAGTAGCGTGATTGAGATATGTAGGGGTGGGGTGTGGATGGAAGAGGTAATGATGAAGGGAGAAGGAGGGTAGGAGTGGAGAGATGGGGAGTTGAGCCCATGTGGCGCAAAGGAGTGAAGAAAAAAGATTAGTTCCTGTTCATGGCAAAGGTGGGCCCAGATGGCCCCCTGTGCAAAGACAATCCAAACACAGACAGGTGTTGTAATGAATGACCAGTAGAGCGGAAATGGTGTGAGACTGGGGTGTTGTTGCTGAGTCTAATATCTCGGAGGTGTTCCGCAAACTGGTCAGCCAAGCAGCATCCTGTTTGACCAATGTACAGAGAAGGACAGAAAGAGCAGGAGATGCAGTAAATGACGTTGCTAGAAGTGCATGTGAATATATATATATGTATACATAATGATTGCTTCATCTTGACTGGTGATAGCTGTCCCATCAACACCCACATACACCACACCCCATCGCTAAAAACACAATCACTCCCTTGATGAGCCCTTAGATGACCAGCTGCTTAAAACACAAGTGACAGATATTATTCAAGTTCCTTCCATATCTTTGCCCTTTGGATTCTCAACAATTCAGCTTCTCTGGTTGACATTAAGACACCCACCCCCAATAGGGGCCTTAACTACCACATTTTAGAGCTCCATTACCTCCATTTTTCAGGAGCAAAATCCTTTTAACAGGTTCCATAAGACTGGAATTTTGGAATCTTCACATAAAGATCAGTAGTATGGGATACATGTGTCATGATTAGAATTTTTTTAGAGTGTGTAAAGAGGGAAAGAACCCTCATCTGCAATTTTCCAGTTCATTAGAGAAAATATAACAGAAAAGTCTAATTCTTCAATTGCATGTAACACAGGCAATGCTGGGTATTTCTGCTAGTATTATATATATATCATCATCATCATCATCATTTAACGTCTGCTTTCCATGCTAGCATGGGTTGGATGATTTGACTGAGGACTGGCAAACCAGATGGCTGCACCAGGCTCCAATCTGATCTGGCAGAGTTTTTACAGCTGGATGTCCTTCCTAACACCAACCACTCTGAGAATGTAGCAGGTGCTTTTACGTGCCACTGGCAGTACTGTCAACGGCCACACTCAAGTGGTGTATTTTACGTGCCCCCTGCATAGGAGCCAGTCCAGCGGCACTGGCAATGACCTTGCTCGAATGTTTTTTCACGTGCCACCAGCACAAGTGCCTGTAAGGCGATGCTGGTAACAATCATGTTCGAATGGTGCTTTTTATGTGCCACCGGCACGGAAGCCAATCAGCTTCTCTGGCAGTGATCACGCTTTTAGCGCTCCACTGGCATGTGTGCCAGTCATCGAATTTGATTTGATTTTGATTTCACTTGCCTCAACAGGTTTTTGCAAGTAGAGTTTAGTGTCCAGTGAAGGAAAGGTACGCATAAGTGGGCTGGTTACACCCCTGGCATAGGCCACGTGTTATGGTCTCACTTGGCTTGCTGGGTCTTCTCACGCACAGCATATTTCCAAAGGTCTCAGTTACTAGTCATTGCCTTGGTGAGGCCTAATGTTCGAATGTCGTGCTTCACCACCTCATCCGAGGTCTTCCTGGGTCTACCTCTTCTACAGGTTCCCTCAACCGCTAGGGTGTGGCACTTTTTCACACAACTATCCTAATCCATTCTCGCCACATGACCATACCAGCGCAGTCGTCTCTCTTGCACACCACATCTGATGCTTCTTAGGTCCAACTTTTCTCTCAAGGTACTTACACTCTGTCGAGTATGCACACTTACATTACACATCCATCTGAGCATACTGGCTTCATTCCTTGCGAGCTTACACATGTCTTCAGCAGTCATGGCCCATGTTTCACTGCCATGTAGCATGGCTGTTCGTACACATGCGTCATACAGTCTGCCTTTTACTCTGAACGAGAGGCCCTTTGTCACCAGCAAAGGTAAGAGGTCTCTGAACTTTGCCCAGGCTATTCTTATTCTAGCAGCTATACTTTCAGCTACTGATTTGGTCACCTAGGTAACGGAAGCTATCAACTACTTTTAGTTTTTCTCCCTGGAATGTGGTGGAAGTTGTTCTCTGCACATTTTCAGTGTTTATTGCTCCTGAGCATCTGCCACATACAAAAACTATCTTCCCGGTTAGCCTTCCTTTGATATTGCTGCACCTCTTATGTGTCCATAGCTTACACTGGGTACATCTTATAGAGTTTCTACCTACGTCTTTTCTACAGATCGAGCAGGGCCATCTACCTGAAGGGATTTGTGGTTTGTCTTCCTTCTTACTTATTAGGACTTTGGTTTTAGCTAGGTTGACTCTAAGGCCCTTCGATATATATATATATATATATATATTTAGGGTGCTTGACCTAGTAGTTAGGATGTTGCAGTCACAATCGTGAGGTCATGCTTTCAATTCCTAGATGAGGTGGTCTGTTGTGTTCATGAGCAAAAACAATTCATCTCACTTCAACACCTGGCACGTGGTACACTGTGCACTTGTTCAGGCAACATCAATTTGATAGAGAGAGTGTGCTAATGTACAGAACATACATTTGATCACTATAAACAAGTCATTTGTGCAGGTTGTTTGGCAAAAAGCTGAACACTCATACATTGTCTTTGATAGGAATGTCCATTATATATATGTATGTATATATGTGTATGTATATGTATGTGTGTGTGTATAGTTAGATCTCTCACTAAATAACCATGTACCTCCTCTACAGCAAGGCATCTGTTTCTGTCTCTTTGTCACATGCTAACCTTTCATCATCTGACACAAGATCACCGCCTCCAATTCCCCCTCCCCTCTCAAAGATTACTTGTCTTGCAAAGTTACTTGATGATCTTGCCAATGCTGGTGGCACTTAAAAAGCATCCAGCTGTAAAAACCATGCCAAAACTGACCTTGCCTATGCTGGTGCCACGATAAAGCACTCAGCCCACTCTGTGGGATGGATGGTGTTAGGGAGGGCATCCAGCCATAAAAATCATGCCAAGACAAACATAGAAGTCTTCTGCTTGGCCAGCTCTTGTCAAACCATCCAACCCATGCCAGCATGGAAACAATGATGATGATACATACACTCACACACATATATCATATTCATATGTATATGTTGATATATATATAGATATATATGTATGTGTATTACATGTCTATATATTTGTGGGTGATATATATACTCAAGGCAGGTTAACTAGCAAGTTAGTTTTTGTTTGTGGCAGATGTTCAGGTGCAATAAAGACTGCAAACAAACAGGAAACAACCTCTATCTCATTCCAGGGTGAAAAACTAGAGGTAGTCGATAGCTTCCGCTATCTGGGAGACCAAGTTAGTAGTGGGGGTGGGTGCGCTGAAAGTGTAGCTGCTAGAATAAGAATAGCCTGGGCAAAGTTTAGAGAGCTCTTACCCCTGCTGGCGACAAAGGGACTCTCACTCAGAGTAAAAGGCAGACTGTATGACGCATGCGTACGAACAACCATGCTACATGGCAGTGAAACATGGGCTGTAACTGCTGAGGACATACGTAAGCTCGCAAGGAATGAAGCCAGTATGCTCCGTTGGATGTGTAATGTCAATGTGAATACCCGTCAGAGTGTAAGTATCTTGAGAGAAAAGCTGAACATTAGAAGCATCAGTTGTGGCGTGCAAGAGAGACGATTGCGCTGGTATGGACATGTGGTGAGAATGGAGGAGGATAGCTGCGTGAAAAAGTGCCACACCCTAACAGTTGAGGGAACCCGTGGAAGAGGTAGGCCCAGGAAGACCTGGGCTGAGGTGGTGAGGCAAGACCTTCGTACATTGGGCCTCACCGAGGCGATGACTACGGACCGAGACCTTTGGAAATGGGCTGTGCGTGAGAAGACCCGGCAAGCCAAGTAAGATCGTTGCCAGTGCCCCTGGACTGGTTCTTGTGCGGGTGGCACATGAGATGCACCATTTTGAGCGTGGCCGTTGCCAGTACCGCCTGACTGGCTCCTGTAGGATTTTCGAGCGAGATCGTTGCCAGTGCCCCTGGACTGGCTTGTGCGGGTGGCACATAAAAGACACCATTTCGAGCGTGGCCGTTTTCGTGCGGGTGACACGTAAAAGCACCCACTACACTCTCTGAGTGGTTGGCGTTAGGAAGGGCATCCAGCTGTAGAAACTCTGCCAAATCAGACTGGAGCCTGGTGTTGCCATCCGGTTTCACCAGTCCTCAGTCAAATCGTCCAACCCATGCTAGCATGGAAAGCGGACGTTAAACGATGATGATGATACTTTGAGTTCTATTTTTCCTCTTTGCATCATCATCATCTCTTTCTCTCTCTCTCTCTCTCTCTCTATATATATATATATATATATATATATACTGTTAAATCTAATTACCCTTTATCTAAATCTCGCTATACCCATCTTTATGCACATTCTAAAATTACTCTTATTCTATTTATAGGAGGAGCCCCGGGCTTTCATCTCCTATATAGATGTTTGCTTACTCATTGGTAATGCTTTTTCTTATATATATATATATATATATATATATATGATATATACATATATATCTATATGTAATTCTTTTCCCAAATAAATTACACTTCATATTCGAGGCTCTGATGAAGCTATAAGGTGTTGCTCAGACACTCAACTATTTCAAACTCTTGTTTAGGATATGGGGTGGTGTTCACTTCTAGAATGTTATGTCTGGAGCGATGAGCTGTGTTTGTGACCTTAGCAAGATCTCCAAGTATTGCAAGATTGATGCCATTAATGTTCCACTTAAACTATCGCAAGTCAGTGATTGCAGAACGATGTGCAGGTGATGAGATTCTAGAAGTTTGATGGTTGATGTGGAAAGACTTGACATATAGGTTAGTGGAGATCCTTGAGATAAAGGGTGGACACATCATCCTTGATAAGAGGAGAGGAGGTGAGTTGAGGGAGCTTGAGTGAAGGTGACACAAAACCAACCAACTCTGAAGAGTAGAATCTATTGTGATACAATGGAAAAAGCAAGAAGTCTGTAATGGACTTTATGCCAATCAGTTTAGTGACCTTTCTCTGCATATTGCCTAGGATGTCTCTGAGTATAGCAGCAACACCATCTTAGATATGACAGTAGTATTCTTTTGTGATTCTCACTGGAGCTTTGTAGAGGGTCTGTATTTTAAGGGTTGAAGCATTTTCTGGCTCTGCAGAGAAGGGCCAATATTTTTTGAGATGTTTGAGATGATAAGTTGAGAAAGTGTGTTTGTTAGGAGAGATCTTCATTGACAGAAAGGCTTAGCATTTAGAACAATCAAAAGAACTTCCATTGTATGTTGTTTATTTTTCAGTAATGTGAGGTACAATGATGTTTTCTTGATATCTATAAGGGCTTTCTTTTTTTTCTCCATTGAAGGAGATAAGGTTGGCTTGAGCCCATTTGTGGATGTTTTTAAGGTCTTTGTTCATAGAGTCAGTACAGATTTCGGATAAAGTATCTTAGGTTGCATGTAGAATGAAGGGTGATATCTGCACAAGAGTGGATGTTTTGGAGATGATGACAAGTAGGTCGTTGATGTGTAGGAGAAAGGGTAACAATCTTGGAGTACTCCAGAGTTGATAGGGTCAGAGAGCTCCATCAGCACAGGCTGTGATTGTGCAATCTGACAGAAAGCTACCAACACATGAGATAAAAGGCAGATGAAGCCCATAGGCAGGCAATTTTGATAGGAGGCTTGCATACCAAACATGGTCGAAAGCTTTTCTGATGTCAAGAGCAATGAGACAACTTTCACTGAAGATAAATGAAGATATAGCATGATGAAGTAGTGCATTTCTGTAATAGACTTAGTATTACAGCTTAACTCTCATTTACTGATTGTTTCATACAGCATACATTCCTGTGTATTTTCTTGCAGTCATTTAAATTTTAACACACTCGGTGTTCATTCAGAAAAATCGTATATACTTCTCCACTTCTCTAGTAATGGTTAGACTGCCATATGTACTTCTAATTATGAGGTTCAATCTCCACTGCCTTATGCTCTTAATTTTTTAACTAATTTAAATTCTGAGAGTTGTTTTTACCAGAACTGGCCAATATAGTAATAATAGTTTTTTCTCATTATAGCACAATTTTAATTAATTAAAATATCTCGGCTCACTACATTAAATGTGTTTACATCCATTTTACTGTTTGGTTTTCATGATTCATCTTGTGCCATTTTGCACCAGTAATTCATTAGTTTAACAATAACTTCACTTTTACCACTAAAAATGTTGTTAAATAAAATAAAATAATATTATTCAAATATTTTAATTTTTTTTAATTATTGTACTTTTTTTTCTCTCTCTCTCTCTTCAGATCCAATTGGTTAAAATGTTGAAATCCCAGACAATCAAAGTAATCCAATATCAGAAAGAAGATTTGAATTTCTTCCTTCTTGATCCTTTCATCTCAAGAAAGTTAAAGTATACATACAACTGTAAACCGATTTCTGACCATTAAGTTCTTTGGTTTAGAACTGGCATTAAAAAACCACAAAATCAAATGGAAAGAAAATTCCTCTTTTTTACCCCTATTATGTATGGCTTCAGGTAGTTTCATACTCTTTCAATATGCCTGAGTGATATGTAATTTATTATACTATTCTGCACATGTGGATCAAAATGGAAGGTTATACCATTACTTCAGTTGAAGACTTTCTTGAGAACAAAGACTATTCTTTTTCCTTACAGACAAAGGACAATGATAGCAGTGAATTTGTTTCTGTAGAAGATGAGAGAGCTTCATCACCAGAAGTGATAATTGCTTCAAGTGAAATGTCAAATAGTAAACAAGTCCATCCATTAAATAAACCGTACCAATGTGACCTCTGTCCGAAAATGTTCACCAAACCATTTTACCTCAATCTCCACAGGAAAGTTCATTCAAAGCCCCCCAAGGTCTACCAGTGCTTCGAATGCAAAGATATCTTTTCCACTCAAGGAAAGCTGGCACATCATGAGAAATCGATGCATAAAAACAAAGTTGTGTTCCCTTGTGAGCAGTGTGATCAGGTGTTCCCTCTGTTTCGTGCATATGTGACACACCAGAAAACACACTCGACTGAAAAGTCTCAAAAATGCGACATGTGTGATAAAGCTTTTGCATATTCAAGTCAGTTGGCTGCACACATGAGAGTGCATACTGGTGAAAGACCATTTCAGTGTAAGCTTTGCCAGAAAAAGTTCACATATTCAGGCCATCTCACTGTCCATATGCGTTCTCATACAGGTGACAGACCTTATAAATGTGAACACTGTGGCAAATCTTTCACTCAGTCCAGTGACTTAACACATCATGCCAAAATACATTCAGGTGTAAAACCTCATATCTGTGACATTTGTTCCAAGTCTTTTACTCATGCTGGCCAGTTAATTGTTCATCTTCGCAAGCACAGTGGTGAACGACCTTATCGGTGTGAACACTGCCATAAAAGTTTTGCTCAGTCCAGTCATTTAACTCTACACATCCGTTCTCACACAGGTGAGAAACCCTTCAAATGTGACCACTGTGAGAAATCTTTTGTTGACTCTAGCCATTTGGCTGTCCATACTCGAACTCATACTGGTGAGAAACCATTTCAGTGTACATTCCCAGAGTGCAACCGTTTCTTTGCACGTTCAAGTCAATTAGCAAAGCATAAACGTTGTTGTCGTTATAATATAGACAATACTGATAAGAGAGATGAGAAAGGAAAACTTCGACCCTATCGTTGCACATTTTGTCCAAAATCATTCATAGATGAGAATCATCTTGATGCCCATACACGAGTGCATACTGGTGAGAGGCCTTTTGCATGTAACTTCTGTGAAAAGAAATTTGTCCTATCTGCTCACCTCACAACCCACATGCGTGTGCACACTGGCACCAAACCTTTTAAATGTCAAGATTGCTCAAAAGTATTCACTCAGTCGGGTAATCTAGCTTTACATCGGAAAAGTGCACATTGTGCACAAAAGGAAAACACTGTGCAGAAGAACAAAAGTAAACATAAAATCACTGCAGACAATAAATTAGATGAGTGTTTAGATAGAAACATAGTAACCTCGGCTGCACCAGACCAAACTACTGTGACATCTCTCCAACAGGAATTATTTGACTCTGATAAGAAGGAAAGCTTAGTGACTCTTGAAGAAGAAATCACCAAATTTTATTCTGAACAGGTTGAATGTCCAAACAGTCCAGTTAGTTACAATGGTACTAGTCCATCTGTCTTCCCTAGTAGTATTACTTCTGACCGTTTCTTTGAAGCAGTCAGATTACACCGTAAAGAAAAAATATTGAAAAGAGAGAAGCAAGATGAAAATATTGATGGAAATAATAATTGTGATTAAAGACTGAACTGTGAAGCATTTCTTTAACCCTTTAGCATTCAAACTGGCCAGATCTGGCCTCTCATACCTATCCTGCAATGTCATTCTAAAAATAAGCAATCAGATCATGAAAGTTTTAGCTACAAGTTAATACACAATTAATTCAAAATAATGTGAATAAATAAACGTTACATTTGAGAGTGTAATCTGAATGCTAAAGGGTTAACTTTTTTTTTCTCCCTCCCCAATCATCATAACCATCACTGTCCTTGGAATAAATCCCCAAAATGAAGAAAGCCATATGAAATCCACAAATGATTATTGGATGTTGCCATCAAAAGCCAGTGTTGAACTAAGCTGAACAACATGTTTATTTATTTGAAACATTTTTTATCATTGATTTGTTTGTAAATTTTTTTTTCTTTACAGGTTTTAGTGTTGAAAACAGTTAATATTTTAAACATTCACTTTTCTTTTCTTTTGGCAAACTAATTAACTTGTATCCTTGGGGTTTTTTATGTATTTTATTTTTTACACTAATATTCGCTAATGTTATTTTTTTAAACAAAAGTCTTTATTTCTATTTTTTCTGATTTAAAATTTTTTTATATAACATGAATTATATTATGAAACTAACATTAATCACAACAACAACAATAATTACCCTCATCATCATTACCATCACCACCACCACCACCACAACTATTTAAAATTATTTTATCAAACTAATCAGAAACTGGTATATATCTGCAATTTTGCAATTATAGAATATTCCGAACCAATTGTGAAACCAGGGTTTGTTTCTGTCCAATACTTCCTAACTAACAATGGTTTCAATATTTGCTATTTCTATTTCTTGAAATGCCTTCTCTAGTCCTATTTTTGCCAAATAATAGCTAGTTCCATTTTGAATTAGTTATTTGTACATATTTCTCCACTGTCCACATTATAACTACAAAAGTCCCAAGTCCCTTTGCACCTGAAGTTACAACTACACCAACAACAAAATAACACCTGTAATACAATGGTATCTCTATATTTACCTCCCATCCTGTGTTAAGTGTTACATTTAAATGTTTCTATAGTAAAACATATACAAACATTACAGACACACATACACAGCCATATTGTATATATGTATGTGTATATATGTATATATATATATATATATATATATATATATATATATATATATTCACACACACAAACAACCAACTTTATGTGTATGAACGGATCACATGTCTGTTAAATACAATGAGTAATCCAAATGTTTGATCAATGAAACTACCTTCTCATTGTATTATATAGTGTAAGTGGCTGACTGTTCCTCAGTCAGTTGTACTCTTAACATAATCTTCTGGCAGGCAGAACCAGTGTAAAACAGTTTGTGACGAGAATAAGCCCCTTGAACCATAAGTACAGTCCATCCAACTGGGCGGGGGTTCACACGATTTTCATCTAACCAGTTTCTCATACATAGCTTGTATTGCCCAAGGTGCTATGCATTTGGATTGCACTTGGGTATTCATGTTTGCAAAGTGAATTTCTTAAGCATTCAACTATGGTTGCACTTATTACAGTTACTTATATATATGTAGACATACAGATATATAAAAACTTGTAGCTATTTTGTTAAGTAAGAATGGGAAGCATTACTCATAGCCAACGATAGCCAACTAATTCATCAGATACCAAGGAACTATGTTTCTTTCTACATACACACACACACACACATACGTGATTAATAAATATATAAATATAGCAGCAATATGTTACAAACATCTTTTAACTAATCTAAAGTTCATATACATATATATTTAGAAAAAGAAACATAACTGTAAAAGATATCTCTCTTCTTCTTGAACTGTGTGTGTGTGTGTGTGCGTTCTGAGAAATATAGATAGATATGTATGTGTGTATGCATGGATATCATCATCATCATTGTCATCATTTAATGACCATTTCCCACTTTCTGGCTGGGGAAGTCATCCAGTGGTTGACATTAAGAAGACACTGGAGCTCAGCACAGCCCTCCTGTTCATCAGTTCCTGTCAAACCCATGCCAGCATGGAAAATGCTCATTAAATGATGATGAGGATGTATGTTTGTATACATGTGTGTGTGTGTGTGTGCATGTATATATACATGCACAATGAAGTTGGCTCTATTCACACCTGAGAGTATTTTTGACCCGTGACCAACTCAGATGCGCACATAGACTCAGAGTGTCTTGTAGTGAGTTCACTTTTTGTTGGTTCTCATGAGACTTATATGAACTTGTTTTCTCTAATCCTGTATTTCAACGTCTTCATTTCAACCCACCTCACCTCGACAATGAACTAAACCACATTTAGAAGTGTTTTTTTTAAACACCTTTTTTACATACAAACCAGAACAAAACAAAATAAATGATTAAATAAAACACAACAGTCAATGTCTGATTTATCATGTAATGACATATTTAAGAAATATAAAGATTCCTTTTGGTAACATGTTTTCATACACAAATAAATTTTGAGGGGTTAATGTGAGCCCCCAAATAACCACTTCTTTTGTTACAAAATTATAACGTTTGTGTTCTAAAGGAATCTTAAGTCATCCATCCAATCTTATTAAACTTTATGAAAATTCATTTGACTTGTTGTTATTTTTGATAAGACTGAAGAGGATTGTTAAAAAAAATACAATTTTTTTCATTTTATCTTTAGATATGGTCATAGAAATGGCTGTGTGGTTTACAAATTTGCTTCACAACCATATGGTTCTGGATTCAATCCCACTGTGCAACATTTTAGACTAGTGTCACCTTCTCTCAAAGCCTTGGCATCAGTGTCTTCTTAGTGAAATCTAGCATGCAGAAATTGTACAAAAGCCCACTGTACACATATATATATATATATATACGTGTTTATATCAGCACAGAAGGGGAAAATGGCACAGCCAAACAAGAAGCCCCTGCAATATTCATGTCCATCTGAATTATTTCTACCTTGCATTAATATGTTATAAAAACAATGAAATAAGTAAGTATCAGACAAAGTGTTGGATGTTGATAATCAACTAAAACTCTTAAAAAGTGATATCCCTACATAGCTGAACTCTAGTGACTGAAACCATCAAAAGAAAGCAATTTTCATATCCAAAATGTTAATTATAAATTTCCATTCTCTGTAGTAATTCTTTCTAATTTTGGCACAAAACCAGCAATTTTAAGGTGGAGTGGAACTCAATTACATCAACCCCAGTACTCAACTGGTACTTATTTTATTGATCCCTAAAGGATGAAAGGCAAAGTTGACTTCAGCAGCATTTGAACTCAGAACATAAAGAGCCAAGAGAAATGCCATTTAGCATTTTATCCAGTTTGGTAATGATTCTGCCAGCTACTACTCAAAAGAGACAGTTAAGTACTTAACAGGTATTTCATCATCATCATTTTAACATCCGCTTTCCATACTGGCATGAGTTGGACACTTTGACTACGGTTTGGAGAGCCAGCGGCTGCACCAGGCTCTAATCTGATCTAACAATGTTTCTACAGCTGGATGCCCTTCCTAACACCAACCACTCCGAGAGTGTAGTGGGTACTTTTTACATACCACTGGCATGGGAACCAGTCAGTGGGTATTAGCATCGGCCACGTTTCGATGGTGCTTTTTACATGCCACTGATACGGGGACCAGTCAAGTGGTCCTGGCATCGATCACATTCAGATAGTGCTTTTTACGTGCCACTGGCATGGGAGCCAGTCAGGGGGTACTGGCATCGGCCACGTTTGGATGGTGCTTTTTATGTACCACGGGCACGGGAGCCAGTCAGGCAGACCTGGCATCGACCATGTTTGGATGGTGCTTTTTTATATGCCACTGGAACAGGAGCCAGTCAGGAGACACTGGCCACAGCTACAATTTTGGTTTTGTTTGACTCGACAGGTCTTCTCAAGCATATCATATCACCCAATGCATCAAGGGTACTCTTAAATTGGCTGGACGTGCAATCCTGGCATCAGTCATAGATGCGATCTCACTTTAGTTGCCGAGTCTTCTCAATCACAGCATATCTCCAAAGGTGTTGATCTCCTGTCATTGCCTCTGTGAGACCCAATGTTTGAAGGTCATGCTTCACCACCTCATCCCATGTCTTCCTGGGTCTATTTCTTCCACAGGTTCCTTCCACACTTAGAGAGTGGCACTTCTTCACACAGCTGTCCTCATACATACGTAACACATGACCATACCAGCGCAGTCGTCTCTCTTGCACACCACATTTGATGCTTCTTATGTCCAACTTTTCTTTCAGGGTGCTTACACTCTGTTGTGTATGAACGCTGACATTACACATCCAGCAGATCATACTAGTTTCATTTCTAATATGATCTGCTGGATGTGTAATGTCAGTGTGCATACACGACAGAGTGTAAGCGCCCTGAGAAAAAAGTTGGACATTTTTATCAATTTCAGAAGGATAAAAAATTTCAGCAAAGTTTGAATTGAGAAGGGGATATAACAAAATACTGCAATGTATTTTTCCGCCAATGTATTACTTCAACAATAATTTATTTGCACAAATGTGATGGATCAGATATTACAAGGTTAAACAACAATAAATGGTAGAATTTACTCAGTATCAATTATGAAAAAAAAATTGGGCATCATATAAAAAAGGAATAAAATGTATTAGCAGGGAAACCCTAAAGGTCCAGGATTGCTTTAACTACCAGAGGTAAATGTAGACTATCCAGCATACAAGTATAAGCTGAAAGTAGGCTTGTTCATCCAGACTGTTCTTGCCATTCTTGCTTTTCAGCAACTTAACTGGAGGGCAGCACCTTCCTCACTCTCCTCTCCAAGTGGAAATTGAGGGTTTGTTTGAAGAGGAAAATGTGTGTTCAGTCCTTTAAATTTTGTCCATCATACAAACTCATTCACCAATGTTACCAGAGTAGAACTGCTTCTCTACACATTTAAAGCAAGGCAGTAAGGTATAACCCCAAGTCAGCAGGCACAGCTTATGACATTTTCATGCATATAGAGTTTATCCTATACTAACAATCTCCAGTCATACTACCAGGGATTACTGGAAATTACCCTTGATCCTCAGGTTGAAAATCCTCCAACATACGCTGTTCAGATGCTTTCTGATGTCATGGAGTTCTTCAAGAACATCATCAATCATGCCCATCATTAACACTCCATAGAATGCAAGAGTTGCTGTACCACTGGTCGTATTACCTGATTGGTTGAAAACTAACCACAATTCTGATGCAAGGTGCTTAAACTCAAAAGATACACAAATGGCAACCACACCTGTTTGTCATCCAGGAATCTCTACAAATGCTGCTCCCTCACAACATCACCTATAGCATATCGAGTTCTTTGCAAGGAGGGTGTTGGTATCATATGTTAACATCCTCCACACTAGTGGAATGCATCTTTTCCTCAAAGAGTGAAAGAGCAAACACTCCAGTCTGATCAGATACAAACTGATGAATGTTTAGACATCACACACAGCATCTTTCAGAGCTTGTTGCTGATTCAGTTCTTAACTAAATTGAAAACTGTTCACATTTTTGAAGAGGACTGGTCCCTAGCTACATTTTGGCATAAAAAATTGAGATTTGATCCAGTAGAAAAAAGTTTACATTAACATTTGTAGCAACGTTATAGGAGAGTAAGTAACACCACCAATTAAGTTTAGATCTAAATAACTTTTTTATTTTAAAAGCAAAATATATTTATCTTAGCTTCAATGATAGAAGAAAGCATAAAGAATTTCATAGTTTTGTTCCCATGCAACAAAACTTTGTATCAAAAAAGTTGTGTGGTAAAATATCATGATATAAACTTTTTTCTACTGGATCAAATCTCAATTTTTTAATGCCAAAATATAGCCAGGGGCCAGTCCTCTTCAAAAATGTTAACAGTTTTCAATTTAGTTAAGAACTGAATTAGCGACAAGATCTGAAAGATTAATATATACATTTTATTTATATATTATATATATATATATAAGCACAGGCATGCCTGTGTGGTAAGAAAAGCTTGCTTCCCAACAACATGGTGCAAGGTTCAGTCCCACTGTATGGCATCTTGGGCAAATGTCTTCTACAACCCAAGCCTTATGAGTGGATTTTGTAAGTAGAAACTGAAAGAAGCTGGTCATATATATACATACATATATATATATATATATATATATATATATATATATGTTGTGGGGATGAGATGAGCTGGAAGGAAAGGGCTGTGACATCAACAGTCAAGGGGCTTGACCAGAAGAGGATAGGTGAGGGAAGGAAGACCAGGGTCATCTTCTTTTGCCTTGGATGCTCACAACAAACTGAGGTGAGGTGAGCGAGTTGATAGGGATGGTACTAGCAACTGATATTGTTAGGTGTGCAGGTTGGGCATGAGTTTTGGATTGAGTACCACTGGACAACAAAAAATGAGAAGGTAGGCAAATTGTTTCTTATTTGTCAGCATTACAGTTCCCTCATACAACAAGCTATTTCAGCAATTGTGTAAAAGTATATTTCTCTGTTGTTGTTATCCCTGTTCACGTGATGACAGCAAAGATAAGGATCAGCAGCGATGCCGTCAGACCTTTCTATGGCGAAGGAGATGTACTGGCCTAGATCCGTAAGATCAAAGTAGTGGCCAGGCTGCAAGGCATTGATGATGTAGCAGCTCTCACGACCCTGTACTTGGAGGGAAGCACACTGACACTGTACCTTGAGATGGACAAGGAAGACCAACCGAGCACGATGAAGACTGAGCAGTGCTTGAGGGAAGCTTATGCGGAGGGGATGTACAACATGTTTGCTAGGCTGGGAAAAGTCAGGTGGACAGGGGAACAGGTCGATTAGTATGCTATAGCAGCTTGGAGACTGGCCATACTGTCTGGTTTTACCAGAGAGAATCTAGAGAAGGCGGTACAACTGGCCTTCATAAATGGCTTTTCCAATGATATATTGGTGCAACTGCAACAACTGCCAGGCAGCGAAAAAATGGCAATGAGCAAGCTCATCTTCCAAGCCTGCATGTTGACACAAAACACTGGGTGGACCAATAAAGAATGGGGAGAAGAAAACTGTCATGGAGCGACAGCATCTGTTCAAGGGCCAGTGCTTTAAGTGCCAGGGGCTGCACATGGTGAAGGACTGTGTGGAGATGAAGCCCAGATGCATTTGCTACTGGTGCAGGCAGACTAGGCATATCACTTGAAATTGCAGCCAGGGAAAAGGCCATGGAGAAGTTGCTGTCTCTCAAACTTCCCATGTTAGTGAGTAGAGGTGCTCATGCAGTTGCTGCCCGTTGTGGAAGTCTCGGTTGGGAAAAAAGCATTCAGAGTCTGTGTAGATACGGGCTGTATGACATCTCATGTGACAAAAAAATGGAAGGGAACGAGTAATGTTTGGGCAGTCGACAGGGTAGCTGCAACGTGGAGATAGCGGTGTGAGGCACAACACTGAAGCAGCGGGCGATTGTGATTGACCATATGGTAGATGGGGTTGACATGGTGATAGGGATGGATGCAATCAACCACCCTGGAGGTGTCGGTGTTGGTGGAGACGTGGTTTCATTTGGTGGTGCAGGGGCGTCATGTGCCGTGAGTCTACAACATAAGAGGGAGCAGAGCCCCGTGAGGGACTGTACTGCTTATACCATTGTGAACAAAAATTTTGGGGTGGTGTTTGATGGTCAGTATGGATGGTAGAGTGGCACTGGAAAGGGAAGCCACAGATACTGAAGAACAGGCTGAGCTGCTACCAGCATACCTTGAAGAGACATGCCAGGAGTGAGTTTGAAGGAGAAGTACAGAGGTGGATTAAGGAAGGTGTCCTTATCTCGTGGAAGGAGGAGGTGGTGAGTGGAGTGCTACCACTAATGGTAGTGGTGCAGCCAACAAAGGGCAAAGTCAGGCTGGCACTGGACTTTCAGGAGATGAATGGCCATGTATTGTGCCACACAGGTGGTGAGGCAACTGATGTGACTAATTGGATAATTCCCTACTTTACTCTTCCTTATAACATTTTGATGTTCAGTACATCCCAGACATAGGAGTGGCTGTGTGGTAAGTAGCTTGCTTACGAACCACATGGTTCTGGGTTCAGTCCCACTGCATGGCACCTTGGGCAAGTGTCTTCTACTATAGCCTCGGGCCGACCAAAGCCTTCTGAGTGGATTTGGTAGACAGAAACTGAAAGAAACCCGTCGTATATATGTATGAATGTATGTGTGTGTGTGTGTGTGTGTGTGTGTGTGTGTGTGTGTATATATGTTTGTGCGTCTGTGTTTGTCCCCCCAACATCACTTGACACCCGATGCTGGTGTGTTTACGCCCCTGTAACTTAGCGGTTCGGCAAAGAGGCCGATAGAATAAGTACTAGGCTTACAAAGAATAAGTCCTGGGGTCGATTTGCTAGACTAACGGCGGTACTCCAGCTTGGCCACAGTCAAATGACTGAAACAAGTAAAAGAGTAAACTGCGAAGGGTTAAGTGCCGATGGAGGCCAAACACACTATACGACGGGCTTCTTTCAGTTTCTGTCTATCAAATCCACCCACAAGGCTTTGGTCGGCCTTAGTCTATAGCAGAAGAGACTTGCCCAACGTGCCACGCATAGGGATTGAACCTGAAACCATGTGGTTGAAAAGCAAATTTCTTACTGCACAGTCACGCCTGCGTTATTATTGTTTACAAAAATTTCTTAGTTTGATATAAAATAAAAATGGGCACTATCATGCTATTAGCTGTCAGAAGTGAAAGTGCTCACTGCTAGTGAAGTATCTGCCTGTCTGCCTGTTGATTCTTTGGCTACTGACAGCTAATACCATGACTGGCCGGAGCGAGCTATATGTCTGTCTGTCTCTCTCTCTCTCTCTCTATCTATCTATTACTCGAAAGTCCGCGCTAGCTAGTCGTGAGTGGTCGATCCTATTATTGTTAAACTTCAAACTTCATTTGTTTTCTATTTTGATAAATTCTCTCTGTTGAAAATTATATTTTTATATTTTAAATAATTTGCAATTTCAGGAAATATGTTTTTATATTAAATTTGTGTTTTCTACTCACGACTAGCTAGCGCGGACGCGCGAACTTTCGAGTAATAGATAGATAGATAGAGAGAGACAGACAGACAGACAGGCATATAGCTCGCTCCGGCCAGTCATGGTATTAGCTGTCAGTAGCCAAAGAATCGACAGGCCAGCAACAGGCATGCAGGCAGACAGACAGATACTTCACTAGCAGTGAGCACTTTCACTTCTGACAGCTAATAGCATGATAGTGCCTAAAAATGAGTGAATAATTTACCCTAATTGACACAAACGAATTTCGAAATTTAAGTGCAGACTAGAATATCCGAAGCTCAATACTTTTCCCAAATCTACTGATGTATGCACACATAATCGACACCGTTTCACGTTTAACAAGGGAGATAACCAGGCAACCATTCGTCACCGCATGTGGCAGCAAAAATCAGAGAAAACGTCAAGGTCGACGCTGTTTGTATTGTGTCTCTTAATACTTTACACATTTTGAGTGTAACTAGTTAAAACATTTTTATAGTCAGACTACAGTGTACGGATTTGTGAATCAACTTTAACTTAAATACAAGAAGAAAAAAACAACACACACATTCACATAAAAAAGGAAAGAGAATAGCCATGCAAACGACTGCAGCCACCGGTGGCCCTGAAATGGCTGATACAGAGACGATGATGAAACAATTTCGTGAGTTTTTATCTTCATACAACAAACTCTCATCCATGTGCTTTATAGACTGTGTGAATGACTTCACCACTCGCCAAGTGTTGGATAAGGAAAGCTCTTGTGCCATAAATTGTATGGAGAAATACTTAAAGATGACACAACGAATTACTCAGCGTTTTCAGGAATACCAGCTTCTACAGCAAGGCAACACTGGACCTTCTATCCGGGACCTTACATCGCCGAAGTGAGACAGAGTGATCGGGATAATATGTTCTGATTTTTGAATGCTTTTTGTCTGTGCAGGAATTCGTGTGCTGTGGAGGTTTCTCCCCTGTTGAGACACAAGTTTATATATGACATTCTTGCCGTTTTTAATGGTAACAGCAACATAACATGAAACCAGTGGAAACATAACCACGGCATCTGCGCGTACACATCAACATTCACATATATACCCACAGATAAAGCAACGTCTTCAAAGTTTTCTTCAGTAGAGACTTTCTTTGAAATCTATTCCAATTTCATGTGATATAGTTCCCTGATTTCTACATTTTTGTTTATTGTTTTGATAAAATGAGAGAAGAGACGTAATTAAAATGTTATCATTTGATAAGGTGTAATTAATTTTGTAAACCAGAATTAGTGGAGAAAAATTGTATTTTAGAGGAATATGGGGCGGAGTTAAAGGACATGGACCGCACCTCCCTTTCAGTTATTTGTTATTTTATTTTTTCCTACAGAAACCCATCTTTTCGACTGCGGAGATTCCGAATCAGCTAAAAAGATCGGCATTTCAAAATTTTAATTCCCATTCCCCAGTTTTTCACTTTTTTTAGAATTTTTTTTTTTTTTTTTTTGCGAAATACGGAAATTATGATTCTGAAAAAAAAAATTGTAAAATTTCAATTTAAAAAAATATATAATAAATATTTAAACACCCCTCCTACTAAAATAGCAGACGTAAAAAGTAACTAAACAGAAAACTCGACATGCTAGAAACAGCAGCTAAACGACGAATCACGTTTTCAAAATTTTAATTTCCCCGCAGAGGTGTGGAGAGAGAAAATTAAAATTTTGATGGCGTGTTTTTGGGGTTTTCAAAATCTTCAAATTTTATGTACGCTCCAGCCGGAAAGTTCGACAAGCTAGAAACAACTGCCAAACCGAAGATCCACTTTCTAAATACGAATTACCAAAAAAGAAAGTATTTTTTTTAAAAAAAGTTAAAAATTGAGGGGGGGGGGTATAAAATTTTGAAATGCCGTTTTTTTTTTTTTTTTTTTCTTTTTTTTTTTTTTGCAGATTCGGAATCTCTGCAGTCGAAAAGGTGGGTTTCTGTAGGAAACAAAACAAAAAAGAAACCGAAGGGGTGGCGTCCATGTCCTTTCCCTCCGCTGAATATAGATCTTGAGTAACAATCAAATAAAAATCATTTGTGGACTAGTTTGAATTTATTTCGCCTAAACATTAATTGTCTACTGAATTACATTAGGTAAGTTTTTTGTAAGAAAAGCACTCTTCACATACAAATGATGTAGGACTAATTAACGAAATATGCATTATAGTATTTGAATGCCTTCGGCTCTGTAGAACTACGACCGATCAGTACAAGATTTCCGAACAGCAAATCCAGCAATATCCTTCGATAGTATATTTTTAATTCAAGAATAAATGACAGTTGTTCATTGCAACAGATCCACCGATCTTGTGGACTTCCTCTTCTTGTAACCACTCCAGTACCACTTACAAGTATACCAGCCGTCTTCGCAACCAGTATATTTATCTAAACTTACATTAAATAACAGTAATTTGATAAATTTGAAGGTCACGTTGCACGTGCTTTAAAATGAAATTATTTTTGTTTATTTTGAAGACTTCGTTATTTAAACAATAATTTAAAAGTTGTTCCGATGCTTCAATATTTCGAATATAATTGCGCCGCTGTTTTTCTCTATCAACAATACACACAATGAATTACATTTAAAATTTTATAGCAGACTTTCGGATCAGGATGCCCACATTAAGTTGGATTTTCTCCGTTTTTACGGGGATTTTCCCAAAATTCCTACTAACTCTCGTATATAAAATTAGCTTTTGTCCCATTTTACCATTTCTCCTCTGTTAATGTTTTTTGTATCAAGGTGAATTAAAAGTTGGTGGACATTGGAATAAGACACTGAGGGAAAATGGCTGTAACTTTTTTATTTTTTAATTTTGACGATTTTCGTTTTCGATAATGTGTTCTATATGTCACGGTCATGCGATTCCCCCTAAAAAAAAAATTTTGGACCCCCTTCCCCCCACACGGGGGGGGATTTTTTTTTTTTTTTTTTGGCGATTTTCATTTTTGACATTGTGTTCTACATGTTGGTACTACTAAAGCAGCACGGTCCCGAGCGCGCGGTCGCGCATCCGCGCTAGCTAGTCGTGAGTGGGCGATCCTAGCCCTGACCTTGTCCCTAATCCTAACCCTAACCCGCGTGAGCAAATGAATACGTGTTTAGGGTTGGGGTTGGGATCGACCACTCACGACTGGCTGGCGCGTTCGGGACCGTGCTGCTTTAGTAGTACCCTACATGTTCAGGTCGTACGAATAGCCTTCTCGCAACTTAGATGTGAAAATGAACGGCTTACATTTATATTGAAACAGAAAAAGGATCATATGTGGAGTCCCCACCACGAAACTTGATATGCTAGAAATAACAGCTAAACGCGGACAATCCAAATCTTGCATTGGTCCAGATGGACTATATGTAAATAAATATGAAGGAAAAAATGCGCTTTGGCAAACGGGGTTAGGGTTAGGTTTTGAGTTAGGGTTCGGGTAACCTAACCCTGACCCTAATCCTAACCAGATTTGGCTGTTATTTCTAGCATGTAAATAGCCTGCTTGGTGAGGGGGGGGGGAGTTGAATTTTTTCAAACAATTTTTTTTCAGAATCGGAATCTCCATAGCCTAAAACGTGGGATTCCGTAAAAAAAAATAATAAATAAGGGCGGGAAAGGTTCAGATTACATATAGTCCATCTGGACCAATGCAAAATTTGGATTGTCCGCGTTTAGCTGTTATTTCTAGCATATCAAGTGTGGGAAGGGGGGGTCCAAAATTTTTTTAAGGGGGAATCGTACGACCGTGACATATAGAACACATTATCGAAAACGAAAATCGCCAAAATTAAAAAATAAAAAAGTTACAGCCATTTCCCCTCACTGTCTAATTCCAATAAGTTTGTAGAACGAACTTTAGAACACTTCAAATCGTTTTTTTACTATGATATATAAATTAATAATGTCACTCTAATATATTACTTTTTCAATATAACCATACTGGGTAATTGCTCATTTTAGTTACATAGAAAAAAATAAAATTAAGGGAAGATTAGTACTAAAAGAAGCCGCATTTTATACAGCATAAAGACTGGCGATCGCTGCCAAAAAGTGAACAAATGTCATGCATATATGAAACAAGCAATTCGTCCGATGTCCCAAACTGTCGTCTCAACTTCCGTTTCACCCGCATCCACATATTTTCCACATTTTGTGTGTGGACGTCTTGACCGTGAAGATCAAACAAAATGTTGGTGTATAATCACCTCGTGCGTGTAGGCACCACCATTGAGCATACCAATGTTATTATATGCTCGCCATCCATCGCTGACTATGTGAGACCCGGGCAAAATCCACCTTTGTATCAGCTCAGTTAAAGTTTCTTCTGTGCGGTCAGGTACTTCGACCAAAAAGCACTTTCTTGAGGCTCTGTATGCCACTAAATACCCAATGTCCCTTTGCTTCTTTTATTACTTATCTCTCTCTTAATTTTTTATTTAACTAAACTGAACAATTATGCCAATCATTTAATTTTCACTACAAAACGTGTTTTTTTTTAAAATTCTATTACCACGAACTTCGTATTTCATTTTCACCGGTTTTAGTCAATTATATGAAAAGATCCGATTATATAGACCTATATTATTTATCATAATCGAATTGTTTAGGGTCTGTCATACATGGACTTAACTTGGTACTAAATACAAGTTATTTTCGTCATAGTATATTATTTATTGTTAATCATCCATAAATTTACTTCAATTTTGTCTTTTTTTAAAAATATCAATTGCAATATAGTTTCCCAGTTCGCTGGCATTTTTAAAATTGTAAGATCATTAAAATTTCTCTATTTTTGTTGCTAAACAATGAAATGATCGAGTTTCTCGGGTGTTGTACGTGAAGGAAATATTTTAATCCATTAATATGATAAATTGTGACAGAAAATGGAAGTTATTTTCCGATTTTCATTTCGGGAATAAACCTTATTTCTGAACTTTGTAACAGCTTTTGGTAAAGCTTGAATTCTTCACCATATAAGCAAATGTCCAGTCCCTTAATCTTCTAGTCATTGCGCTATCTAACTGTAGAATATTTTAAAAACTCATAAAAATATTCGAACTTGCAAAGAACAATTAAATCTACATTTTCTTGGGGAATATGACAACCATTTTTCTGGGTGTTAACTGAAAAGTTTGGTTCATAGTTAACCCTAATCAATAGACATTCCGATCTTGGGTTTTAATTAGTTCTTCAATTCTTAATGAAGTCTGTTACTCCTCTTTCTTTACTCTTTTACTTATTTCAGTCATTTGACTGCGGCCATGCTGGAGCACCGCCTTTAGTCGAGCAAATCGACCCCAGGACTTATTCTTTGTAAGCCTAGTACTTATTCTATCGGTCTCTTTGCTGAACCACTAAGTTACGGGGGCGTAAACACACCAACATCGGTTGTCAAGCGATGGTGGGGGGACAAACACCGACACACACATATATATACACATATACGACTGGCTTCTTTCAGTTTCCGTCTACCAAATCTACTCAGAAGGCTTTGGTCGGCCCGAGGCTATAGTAGAAGACACTTGCCCAAGGTGCCACACAGTGGGACTGAACCCAGAACCATGTGGTTGGTAAGCAAGCTACTTACCACACAGCCACTCTTGTTCAATATTTTTTTATTCTTTTCAATAAAGATACTCATCCTTTTTCCTAAGTTTTCTCTGATGACATTCTTTTACCATTTTCTCTTTCAGCTGTAACCTTTGCATATTGATAACAAAACGGTCTTTCTTGATCCTCTGTTCTCAAAATCTTGAGCTGCAGAACCTTTGAAATTTCTACATTAAAGTTTCTCTCACACTCATTCTCTCTTGCCCTGGACTAATATTTTTATTTCTGCTCTGCATATTTCCAGATAACTTTTTGACGTTCCTAACATTAACTCAATATTTTAACACACATTTTTTTTTGTGTCAAATTTTGATATAGGTTAGAGTTGTTGGTACAAATATGTTCTTCTATATCAGCAGGATACATGTTACTGCAACTGTAAGGACCTCTCTTTAGTTCCCTCAACACCATCCATCTTTGGCTACTTGCTTCCAGTTTAGACATGTAACTTAGTCAAAGTCATCCTGCCATCTTTGTTTTGGATGTCTTCTCAAATGCATGTAGTCACAATGGCCCATTCTATCACCTATTTTGTTCACCTGCTTGTGCTTTTACCACTTGATTTTGTGAAATATGTCAATAACTCCCGTTTTCTATTTGATCCATCTTTTGCCATGCAGTGTCAGTCTCATTATTAGAGATTCCATTTTGCATTGGGTGAGGATTGTTCTTTGTTCAGTAACCAAGTTTCACTAATTGGGTGCTTTCTTTATAAACCTTAATGGCATGCTTCTATTTCTCATGATGGAGTCTAGTTTTACCAAATGCAATCCAGCTCAGGCTGATTCTACTTCACATCTCCTGCTCTTGCTGACAGTCTTTTGTCACCAACTGTCTCAGGTAAATGTAGACATAAATTTCTTAATGCATCTCTTGTTGATGCTAATGCTGCTGTCTATTTTTCTTTTTTGCAGTGGACTTGCATATGACTTTAGTTTTTCTTAAGTGCATATATTTAAGCTTGCTACTATCATGGATATCTTGTAGCCTTTTCCATAGTTCTGAGATCAATACTCATTGGCAGTGAGATAAGTATTTGCCATTTATTTTTGTACCTGTTTTCCTTGTTTATCTTTCATATTCTTTTGTCTTTTCCTTGTTTCAGTCATTAGACTGTGGCTATGCTGGGGCACCACCTTGAATTTTTCATCAAATGAATCAACCACAGTACTTTTTTTTTTGCTCAGTACTATCTATCAGTTTCTTTTGCTGAACCATTACATTATGGGGACATAAACATATCAATACTGGTTGTCAAGCAGTGGTGGGGGACAGATGCAGAGACACAACACACACAGTGTACTGTTTCATGTTTGTAAGATTGACAAAATAAGTACACCATCTGGTAAGAGATAAATACTATATATAGAGAGATGTGTAGATTTGTGCTGCATCCAAGAAGTAAGGTGGAGAGGAAGTTCTGCTGGGTTCCTCACAGGCAAAGAACATAGGTATAAGATTTTCTGGGCAGGGAACACTAACGGGGTTGGTGAGTGTGGGTATACTTCTTGCAGAGAAATGGGTTGGTAAGGTAATCGAGGTAGTCAGAGTCTGTGATAGAATACTTGAGATTAGATTAGTGCTGCAACATGGGTTAGCAACCATTATCTCAGCTTATGCCCCTCAGCCAGGGCCACCTGAGGAACAGAAAGACTGATTTTATGACACCCTCTTGCAGACTACCTCATTGACAAATGACAGGGATCTTCTGATTGTGGCTGGCGACTTCAGTGGGCATGTTGGATAACTTGCAGGGGGCTTCCATGGAGGCCATGATTTGAGAACCAGGCTGCTGGAGTTCTGTGATGCAAATGATCTTATGGTTTGTAATACTAACTTCAGGAAATCTGCCAGTCACCTATTCACCTACCACTCTGGTGGACACACTAGTCAAATTGATTACATCTTTGCCAGGAAACAGGAGAGATGGCTACTTACAAATGCCAAAACCTACCTAGGTGAAGAATGCACCCCACAACATAGATAAGTAGTTAGTGACTTCAGGATCAGGGCTAAATGGATGCCCAGAAGAGAAGGGTCTGGAAGCTTAAGGATCCTGTAAATGAACTGAGATTTAGAGACATATTACTCAAAGCTTTTGATGAAATAGAGGGGAATATAGCTTCACATGATGTGGATGCCAACTGGAGGTTCCTACGAGACAACCTGTTGAAGGCTACTGACCAGATCTGTGGGTGGTGCCAAAATCCCCTCTCGACCCAAGGTAACGTGGTGGTGGAACAATGAAGTGGACGGCCATTAGGGAAAAGAAACAGGCACGGAAGGACTGGAAGAATGGTAGTAGCTGGGAATTGTATCAGATTGCCAGAATGGAAGCTAGGAGACAGATTTACTTAGCCACAGGGGAAGCTGATAAGAAAAAATTCTGCATCGAGAGGACCAAAAAGTTCTGCACCATGAGGACCAAAGACTTGAAGAGTTTTGTGTTGCAAGACAGTGTGTGAGAGAGAATCGTGATGTCATAGGAGAGAAATGTGTCCGAATGGATGATGGCTCACTTGCATGTAATGAAGCTGCAAAGAGACTTGGAGACGCCACTATGAAAGGTTGCTAAATGAATGGGAGAAAGAGAGTCTGCTGAATATCAACCCAAAAGAGCGACCAGCTACCGAATTGACAGTACCTTGGTAGATAAAGCAATTAAGGTTATGAAGACAGGGAAAGCCCTCGGCCTATCAGGAATCACCGCAGAGATGCTTAAAATATCTGGTGGTGTCGGCTACAGTCTAGTCACCTGTATAGTCAATCAGGTGATGCATGAAGGAGTCATACCCAATGACTGGTGTAGCATCATCATAGTCAACTCCTACAAAGGTAAAGGTGATGTAATTGATACAAATAATTATAGAGGTTTTAAGTTGTTGGATCAGGTAATGAAAGTCACAGAGATGGTCATAGCCCGACTAATTAGGGAAAGAGTCAGTTTAGATAAGATGCAGTTAGGGTTTGTGCCAAGGAAAAGCACCACTGATGCTATATTTCTGGTAAGACAGCTGCAAGAGAAATACCTAGCCAAAGATAAACCTCTGTACTTGGCTTTCGTTGACATGGAGAAAGCCTTTGACAGGGTTCCCCGATCCCTTACCTGGTGGTCAATGAGGAAACTAGGGATAGATGAATGGTTGGTGAGAGCTATATAAGCCATGTACAGGGATACTGTCAGTAAGGTGAGGGTTTGCAACCAGTATAGTGAAGGATTCTGGGTAGGGGTAGGGCCCCACCAAGGATCAGTCCTCAGACCCTTATTCACCATATTCCTCTAGGCAATAACAGAGGAAATCAAGACAGGACCCCCCTGGGAGCTTCTCTATGCTGATGACCTTGCTCTAATAACTGAGTCATTATCAGAACTAGAGAAATTTCAGATGTGGATGCAAGGTATAGAATCAAAGAGCTTTAGAGTCAATCTAGCAAAAACCAAAGTCTTAATAAGTAGGAAAGCAGACAAATCACAAATCCCTTCAGTTAGATGGCCTTGCTCGATCTGTAGAAACTCCATAAGATGTATCCAGTGTAAGCTATGGACACATAAGAGGTGCAGCAACATCAAAGGAAGGCTAACTGGGAAGATAGTTTTTGTCTGTGGCTCATGGGCAATAAACACTGAAAATGTGCAGAAAACAGCTTCTGTCACATGCCAAGGGAAAAAAATTAAAAGTAATTGATAGCTTCCGTTACCTAGGTGACCAAGTCAGTAGCGAGGGGTGGGGTGGATGCTCTGAAAGTGTAGCTGCTAGAATGAGAATAGCCTGGGCAAAGTTTAGAGAGCTCTTACCTCTGCTGGTGACAAAGGGCCTCTCGCTCAGAGTCAAAGGCAGACTGTATGATGCAGGTGTGCGAATAACCATGCTACATAGCAGTGAAACATGGGCCATGACTGCTGAGGACAAGTGTTAGCTAGCAAGGAATGAAGCCAGTATGCTCCACTGGATGTGTAATGTTGATGTGCATACACGACAGAGTGTAAGTGCCCTGAGAAAAAAGTTGGACATAAGAAGCATCAGTTGTGGTGTGCAAGAGAGACGACTGCGCTGGTATGGTCATGTGTTGTGTATGGATGAGGACAGCTGTATGAAAAAGTGTCACAACCTAGCAGTTGAGGGAACCTGTGGAAGAGGTAGAGCCAGGAACACCTGGGATGAGGTGGTGAAGCACGATCTTCAAACATTGGGTCTCATGGAGGCGATGACAAGTGACTGAGACCTTTGGAGATATGCTGTGCTTGAGAAGACCTGGCAAGCCAAGTGAGACCATAACCATGGCCTATGCCAGTGCAGCATAACTGGCCCATCTAAGAGTAGCCTTCAATCATTGGGCAATAAACTGCACTTGCAAAGACTTGTTGAATCAAGTGAAGTCATTGTGGCTGATGACAGTACCGCCTGATTGGCACCTGTGCCGGTGGAATGTAAAAAGCACCGTTCGAGCGTGGTCGATGCCAGTGCCGCCTGACTGTCCCTTGTGCCAGTGGCACATAAAAAACACCCATTACACTCTCAGAGTGGTTGGCGTTAGGAAGGGCATCCAGCTGTAGAAACTCTGCCAGATTAGATTGGAGTTTGGTGCAGCCTTCTGGCTTGCCAGTCCTCAGTCAAACCATCCAAACCATGCTAGCATGGAAAGCAGACGTTAAACAACATGACTATGATGATGATGATGATATATATTATACATATGACCAGCTTCTTTCAGTTTCTATCTACCAAATCCACTTACAAGGCTTTGGTCAGCTCAAAGCTATAGTAGAAGGCATTTGATGAAGGTGTGACATAGTGGGACTGAATCATGTAGTTGGGAAGCAAGCAGCCACATCTGCACCTATTTCAACATATTGTAAATAGTTTATGTAATATGCTGGCATCTTGTCTTGTGCCTCTTTGCATCCTGAACCTTTCACTGTCTCTATGCAGATGTATTATGGACAGTGAAAAATACAGTGGAATATTGTACTTCTGCATCTTCTTTTGTGGCTAGTCTACTACATGGGGAGATTCAATTGTAGAGAAACTTGTTTGGAAGCCAGACTATTCTCAAGGTTGATATCCTAGAGTCCTTAGCATTCTTTGCAAGATGACAGGAAAGAAGACTTTGATAGGGAGCTGATTGACCTTCAATTCTTGATGTCAGAAGTGTTGCATTTTTGAACAAGAAGCACCACTGCATTTTGTCACATATTTGAAACCTTGCATAGTCAGAGAAAAAAGTTTATGTAGACCTTGATTTCATCAACTTGAAAGATATCTCCTGTGCTCATGTTTTTACCAGGGACCTTATAATGGTCCAGTCTCAGAGTTTCTATGTCTTTGATTTAATTTGGGGTCCAACTTTCTACAATATGATCCCTGGCGTTTCTATGCTCAACTTTTCTTTCCCTTGTTTTCCATTTGCATAGCAGTGCAGGTAATTGTATGTCTTACATTGGCCGATCCTGATTGTCAACATCTAATAAGCTTAAGGTGGTGAGCTGGCAGAATCGTTAGCACGCCAGGTGAAATGCCTAGCGGTATTTCGTCTGTATTTACATTCTGAGTTTAAATTCCGCTAAGGTTGACTTTGCCTTTCATTCTTTCAGGTTTGATAAATTAAGTACCAGTTGCATACTGGGGCTGATCTAATCGACTGGCCCTCTCCCCAAAAATTTCGGGCCTTGTGCCTAGAGTAGAAAAGAATATCTAATAAGCTATATTCACAGCTCAACTGTATAATGTCACAAACTTTTAATACCTTATCAGTTTCTAGAGTTGAGCTATAGCTCTAATATTTCCTTTTTGAAATAATACAGAACTATTATAGCCCTCTTTTACATAGTCTGTACCTGGCCTTAATAGCTTTATTCATACAGTTTTAAATTATAATCAATGTTCCTCTTAATTTTTTGCTGTGGGTGTCTGCAAAAATTTGCTTGTATGCAAATTTTGTGTTTCTTTGCAAAGTGTGTATGCATCCATCTTCAGTTTAAAAAAAATAGAACTTGGTTTCCTCATGAAAACCTTATATGCACATATTTTTGTCTTTGTGTGCACAAGCAAAACTATCCAATTCCAGCATGAAGTTTTGATTATTTTAAATATGACCAAGTTTTGCTATCAAAATACATTCAAGAATAATTCTAATTTATAAAAAGTGCATAGTTTCATTACAATGTTGGAAAGACAACATTAATAAGTGTGCAATGAAATACTAATCTTTACTAGAGAAGAAAAATTACATTTTTGAATACAACATGCAAAAATAAAATAACAAAGAATACTTTCTGAATCACAATCTCTAATTTTAAAAAAGTAAGTTGAAAATGTGTTTTAAAAAAATGAGTGAGAAAAAGTAATGCTAAAATAAAAAAGAACTGGTAGCTGCTATAATGATAATCTAGTTACTGTCATAAAATCAAAGAATAACTTTTATGAAGTATTTTTGGCAGAATTCTGCTTTAAGCACCTTATATAACCCACATAACTTTTCTATTTTCTGGATTTTTCAGAAAATTTTTGTGAATATCTTCTACACACAAGAATTCATATGATTATGCAAAAACCAAAAGAAGAAAAATTTCGTGTGTGATTTAAGGGCTATTTAGCTGTTATTTTTAGCACATCTCACAACCACTCGATGCTCTCCTCATTTCTTGGTCACTGACTTATTGATGTTTGTCAATATCTTTCTCCCCTTAAACACATTTAATGATCTAATGCTGGGAATTAAACAAAAAATTCAGATTGTCCATATTTTAAACTCATTTTTAAAAAATTCAATAAATTACAAAAATACTTTTTTTCATAATCATATGAATTCTTGTATGTAGGACACAAATATGCAAAGTTTCTGAAAATCCCCCAAAATATAAGTTATATGGGATGCTTAAAGCAGAACTCCACTGTATTTTTTAAGTCTCAATTATTACTTTCTTCCCTGCTTAACACTTTTGTCACCATACTTCTGTTGAGAAGCTCTGTGTTTCTTTCAATTAATTTTAAATATAACAAAGAATTTAGTCAAATAACTTAGTCATCATTCAGCTAGTGTTAGGAACATAAAATGTGACTAAGGTTTGGTGGTAGATTTTAATTCAGAACTTTTGAAACCAAGACATTTTGTACTACAGAGCCAGAGGCAGTTTGGTATCAAAAGGGTTGAAGTGAACCACTTCCTCTTGAGAATGATGGTTGGTCCTATGCAGCTGATTCCTCACATGAGGTGCTTGCAGCTGTGCTGGTAGGTAACATTAGGCTTGGCTTGCTTTCACTTATAATAAAAAGAGATGATGAGAAAAGTTCAGTTTGAGTACTAAATCAAACAAATGCTCGTTGTGAGAGGTCACACTAAGCAGTATGGAATTTTTACTCTTCTAAAATACCACATGTACATACCGTTAGGGTTCCAGCTGGAGCTACTGCACTTCAAACGCATATATACACTTCATTTATATAAATTACACACACACACATTTACAAATATACACATCTCGTTAGCTATCTGCACTCATATATATGGGCTTCTTTTAAGTTTTCATCAACCAAATCTACTCATAAGATTTTGGTAGTGCGGATGGCACATAAAAGACACCATTTCGAGCGTGGCCGTTTTCGTGCGGGTGACACGTAAAAAGCACCCACTACACCCTCTGAGTAGTTGGCGTTAGGAAGGGCATCCAGCTGTAGAAACTCTGCCAAATTAGATTGGAGCCTGGTGTAGCCATCCGGTTGCACCAGTCCTCAGTCAAATCGTCCAACCCATGCTAGCATGGAAAGCGGGCGTTAAACGATGATGATGATGATAGAAGCAGGCACTTGCCCAGTGGGACTGAATCTAAAACCACATGGTTGAGAACCAAACTTCTTAACCTCACAGCCTTGCACTTACACACATACAGTAATAATCTGGTTAGCTCTTGATACATTCCTAAAAAATGTAGTGCTAAATGAGGTGATTAACATAATATAAACAGAGACAAGCTTGATAGACTATTCCTAACAGTGATATGAAAATAAATAGTGTTAAAAAATCTAGAAAATCCAGAGTCACACTGCCACACCTTCCAAATAGCTTTAGATAACCTCAGTGTGATCTAAAGTTACGATAAAATTAGTAAAAATTTGATTTAATGCTGTTAAAAAATTAATAGGTCAAATTAATCAACTTTAACTACGAGTACATCGACCTCGTTGCCATAAATTCACTTGAAAAGCAGCAGTGTGAAAAAGCATGGAAGGTGTTGAGACAAGACCAGGCACATTTTGAAGAATATTTAATTTTTGTCTGTTTTCTTCAATCTTCTTTGCAGAAACAGGGTATCAGGTCTAGAACAGCCCTCCTTACTTCCCTGCTGTGTTCCTAGGTAGGGTTGTTCTCAGGTATCGGGTCTGCAATTTCTGTAATCTTAGTGACAATGTAATTGGGGAACAATTCTTCTTGGTGTTACTGACTCTACAGTAGTCTTCAGACCCATTTTGGAAATGTTACTGTTCTACCTCTTCAATAGATAAACCATGAGACTTTATAATCTTATTGGTGACTGCTGGAATTATTTTGTTCTTCAAATTCCAGAAAGTTAGTGCATGCTTCTCTGATCATGTTTCATGATACACTTAAAAAGCCTGGAGACATTCTTTGGCTGTCTGGTTCTCTGTATTTGCAGCTTCACTGTATTTGGATCTATCAGTCTAACCTCTCATAGCAGTGAATGCTTCTAAATTCTCCTTCTTGTAAGTGCCTGAAAATGCTACTTGCTTTTTCTATTAATGTTTCATTGCATTTTGTTGTCCATCAATATAGTCAACAACTTTCAAAGAAAAAAAAAACTTTCAATGAGTCATCTTTGCTATAATTAGATTGTCCAAGTTCTTCATGATGGTTATAATAGCTGATGTAGCCCATTATATGCCTGATGCTTGCAAATTTCCAATCACTTCAACACTTGCAATTTCACATCTAGTATGATGCTTTTGACAGTTTAGATGAATTTTCAGCATTTAGAATTGCAGGTTATTTTCCACTCATGATGAGTAAAAATCATGTGAAAAATGTGAGGGTGTAACAGAAGTGTGTAATGCTTTTATGTTTGGTTGTTTGAGCTTAAATACTGCAGAATGGGCTCACCAGACCTTTTCTTTCCATTTAGTCACATGATCTAGCGGGTTGCCAAACTAGTTGCATATATTGGTCAATTACTAACTGTCCAGTCATGTGTTTGCAACAGTTTGTTTTCAACACAGGAAAGACCACTTTGTCTCTGGAACCTACCCAAGGTTATAAAAACCATTCTATTTTGCCTCGCTTAGCCTTTGGCAGCAGCCATTGACCACATGTCTCTTTGGACCAATGTCGGTGAGCCAGACACCAGCCAATCACACAGCTTACTTCAACCAGTCTGGTTTTCATCATTACCACAACAGACAGCAGACCACATCAACAAACCCAGCAGAACTGAAGTCATTTAAATCTTAGTTCCAGACTGTAATATAATCACCATTCTCTTTTGGCAATCTCATTTTTATAATAAGAGGAATAAATCATCACGTATTCAACTTATCCAAATCTTATTATTTGCTACTTCTTTCTCCGTTATAAGGGAATATGCATGAATGTGAATAATAGTTTCTTACATCTCTCCCTAATTTCATTTTCAAGAAAAACTCTAGGAAATCAGTCATGTATTTCACAAAAACATTTTCACCCATTTTAATTCCCTGGAATAACAATAAGACTAATCTTTTATTATATTTTTACACTTCTACAAATGTTTTGCAGCAACAAATTTAATTTTCACTTTGCATTTAAATAATATTTACTATAAGACAATATAGAAGACTTGATGTCACAACAAAAGGATGAGACAATAGAGACAAAAATTATAAAGTAGAGAAAATTTAAAACAATGCCCAAGAGGAAAGTATCAATATACTGAACACTAATGTGCATGATACCTTCAGTATGGAAGAGAAATTCAACAGATATGTAGAGAGAAAATGGATGGTGAAGAGTGAGATGATTATATGTGACAACAGAGAGAGGGAGAAGTATGATGAAGTACAGTAGACAGAGTGTCATGAAGAACTTCAAGAAAGGAAATGAGTATAAAACAAGAATTAATTAATTTGAAGAATATTCACTCAAGAACATGTCAGAAACAAATTTGGTGGTCTTATGATACAATATCAGAATAAGCAAGTTTTTATTTCTCAATAATTTTTAGCCAATGTCGAACTCATTATCATAAATATATTCAACCTAATGAAACAATGCTATGAAGGTCTATACATTTATGCATCAGAATAACAGAAATTTTATAAAATGTGAAATTTCCATGGGTCTCACTCACTATTGCCCCACTGAAAATGTTGTCCAAGAGAAAAGAATGCTATAGTGATTCAGTGCTATGCAAGGTGTATGTATATATAAACATACATATACACATAGAGTCTTGTTTGGGCAAATGCCCCAGAATGCATCCTTATAAGCTCCTATGCTTCTCTTGGTCAGCTACTGTTTGTAAATTCCAAGTTTATTTATTAAAGTATTTTCTTCATACTCCACTCTAACACGTGTTTTTGCTGGATAAGTGTCCTTTGATATAGCACTTATGTGCATTTAGTTGATTTATATAGCAACACATTCAAATCTAAAGGTTGACAATCATATGCAGCTTTATTCAAGGTGTTACCTATACAGGTGGGTGAAACAATTGTATCAGATTGCTCATAAGGTATCTGCCCAGATTTCAAATCCATATTCCTTCATGTTTTATATATATATATATATATATATATATGGGACAAAGTATTGAAGGCCGATCTCAAGGCACTGAGCCTTACAAAGGAGATGCCAAAGGACCAAGATATCTGGTGCACTGCTGTACTTAAGAATACCCATCTGCCATAGCAGAACTGATACCAGTGCTGGTACCACATAAAAAGAACGCAGTACGCTATGTGGAGTGGTTGGCATTAGGAAGGGCATCCAACTATAGAAACTATGCCAGAACAGACAATGGTGTGGCCCCTGGCCTTACCAGCTCCAGTCAAACCATCCAACCCATGCCAGTATGGAAACTGGATGTTAACAGGATGATGATAGTTAAAAACTCACAAATAAAACCAGGAAGAGTGTAAGGTAAAGAGGAAACAAATGATAAATAAAACATGAAATTAAACAAGTAAAACGTGGTGGGAAATGTGTAGGGAAATAAAACAAGATACTCAGTGTACAATGAAAATAAATGGAAAAGAAGCTAATGTTTTGGATTACACCTTATCAAAGAAAAGTAAGAGAGAAAAATATATAGGAATGAAACTTAATGTAATATCTAAATCGCTGGTTCTCAACCAGGGGTCCATGTAAAATTTTTTGGGTCCATGCTCACAAAATAGTGTATTGGGGATCCAAAGTAATATTTTAAGAGTCCACAAAAAATTTTGATTTAGATGTATTCATTCTAAGAAACAGCTGGGTTTCATTCTCTGTTTTATATAGTTCAACCTACACAAGTTAATGTATGAAAAACAAAATAGGAATTTGGAAAGAAGTCTCTAAACATCAAATGGCTATGGGGATCCTCCAAAATAAAAAAAAAAATAGTAATAAAAGGGGTTCACAGATAAGAAATGGTTGAGAATCACTAATCTAAATGATTACAAAATCTTTACTTAAGTGTATAGTTGACGACAAACAAGCAGGATGAGAAAAAGTTTATGGAAAAGGGTTTTTAACTGGTCACATTGTCTATGCCATTTAATATGCCTTGGGAGGCTTGCATTTAAGTTAATGAGGATTTTTGGAATGTGTTGGCAGTAAGAAATTACTATTAGAACCGAGTGACAAATGATGTGGAGTTTCTCTGTAAGACAGAAATTGTAAAGCTTTCAATCATTCCTACAGGTTTTGCCATGGTTCACCAATGTAATGTTTGTAGTTATTTCTATTTTTGGATGTTCAAATATATTTGGAGAATGCAGTTGTATTTTTCGGCTGATGAAAAGAGCTCCTGCACTGGTAAAGTAATTAAATAACATGTACCTCATTGCAGTATTATTTGTGAAGATGGCAGCGTAATATATAGTATTTTCTTCTGGACATTGACATTTTAATAGAAAGAGGTCAATATTTCACCAAATTATATATTGGCACTTTTTGTTCTCGATGTGATAGCAATATTCTGGTGGTGGATAGGTAGAATGGTAAAGAACATTAGTGAAGACATGTGCAGAAGTGGTTAGAGTGTATGGCTCATGATGGGCTTGCTTCAGTTTCTGTCTATAAAATCTACACACAAGGGTTTAACTGGCCTGGGACTGTATTAGAAGTCACTTGCACAAGTTACCCATATATATATATATATATATAGCTGTGTTGTTAAGAAGTTCATTTCCCAACCACTGCATGGCATCTTATAGTCTTAGGTCAACCAAAGTCTTGTGAGTGGAATCGATAGATGCAAACTAAAAGAAGCTCATCATGTATGTGTGTGTTTGTGAGAGTGAGTTTGTATTTCTCAAGTCTATACATGTGTTCATTCATTGGTTTGTAAACAATGGCTTCATTAACAATGTCATCTGTTTGTAGTCCACTAAAAAAGCATGTTACCCAACCATTGTAAACAAAACACTCATTTTAGTATCATTTGTTTTCAGTTCTCCATGTAAACATGTCCAAGTTGTTTATAGACTGAAAGATTATTTCCTAATTTGGAAACAGGTGAGGGTTGGCATCAGGAAGAGCATCTGGCCTTGGAAATCTCTTCCCAACATACTCTTTCTTGTCTGATCCATGCAAGCATAGAAAAATAGACATTAAAACAATAATGATTATGTGTGTGTTTGTGTGTGTGTATATATTTATAAGTGCTCACACACAAACCCACATGTTTTACTGATTGATGAGATCTCACAAGATCAAAGCATGTCTGTTGCTTTTGCCAGTTGGCTTAAAGACAAGATCCACTCCTAACTGCATTTTAAAAAATTTTCCTAAAATTTGAAATAGCTCATATTAAAGTTATCTCCCCATTTTAAAACAACCTCTGGGAGCTTTTGCCTTCTCATTGTAAAGATAATCTTAGTAAATCAACATTATACCACAAGAGTGGGCTGAAAAGTTCATAGGAGTGATGTTAAAGCTGTGAAATCTCGCATACATTAATTTCAACCCCTCTTATTAATAATTGCATTGTTTCTTTCCAGGTAAGCTGACATCTGACAATTCAAGGAAGACTTCAAAAGTAACTGGTAGCAATTTCTCTTGAAAAATGGACAAAATTTTGTATTGTGGTATTATCAAGTACCTCCAGAAAAAGGGTCTAGTTCCCAAGGACATTCATACTGACATGGTTGCTACATTAGGGGATGACACGCTAGTTTTATCAACAGTAAAAAAGAGGGCAGCTGAATTTAGGATGGGTAAAGACAGTCTTGAAGATGACCCAGCATCTGGATGTCCTGCAACTGCTACCACTGAAGAAAACATTGTGTTCACCATATGGTGATGGATGACAGGCAATTGATAATAAATCAAATAGCCAATACTATTAGCATGTCCTGTGAGAGAGTTGAGAATATTCTGCCCAATAAATTTGACATGATGGAGGTTTCTGCTTGGCAAGTGCCACAGCCGACACCTGATCAAAATGTGCACCAGGCTGATCACATCACAACAAAATCTGACATTGTTTTAGGCAGATCCAGCTGGTTTCCTTGAATGTTTCCTAACCAGGATGAGTATTGGCATCATCACATTGAGCCAGAGAGAAAGAGACAGTCCATGCATTGAAAACACTACTCCTCAATTGCACCAAAGAAGGCCAAGGTCATATCATCGGCAGGGTAGGTGATGGCCTCTTTTTTTGTGATGCAAAAAACACTGTGTTTATTGACTATCTTAAAAAGGACCACAACATCAAAGGAGAGTTCTATACCAACTTGCTCAAAATGAATCTCATTTGGTGGTCAGCCTCTGAACTTTTCAGTCAACCCTTCTATATTATATAAAAAGGAATCTATATTGTATGTGCATGCAGAATGCCAAGGTAATTTCTCTTAACTATTTTGTTTGTGCGTGTGTACTTTTTCTCAGAAAATTAAAAAATATCCTTCAGTTGATGTTCATTTTTCTTTATTCAATTTATTATATAAAATGCATATATTCATACAATACCTTTAATTTTTTTTCTTTATGTTGATCTGCTGAAAAACAAGATTTGAACAACCCCAATATTCAGTATATTAAGTAAATAAGACACACTGACTCTATTAGAAATGCAAAAACAGGCAGTACATCCAGGTTCCCTTTCAATACTGATGTTGGTTCTATGATACAAAACATCTATCTTTAATAACAACAGTTTGGTAATAAAACCCATCCAAAATCTTATTTTCAAAAATTAATTGGAATACACAAGTAGAGTATTTCATAAAAAATACTGTTATGGAAGAGTTAAACAGTGATTATATCTCCCCACCAGATGAGAAGTCTAGTCTATTAAATGCTTTGTTGCACGTGTATTTCTCTAACAAGATGTACTCAAGGCATTAAGCCACCTACCTAACTGCTAGACCAAATTATCAACAAGCCAATAGGGGAGCCTTTATATGATTGCATGACCTGCCAGAGATAGCAGCCAAATCTCTTTCAAATCACATTCCACCATCTTACAAAAAGGACACACTGATCCTAAGTTGTCTGCATATAGGGAAAAGACGGGAGGGCACACAACTGAAATGCTTTTAATCATAGATCTGCTCAGTTAGAAATGATTTGGAAATACAAAACAACTACATCACCCAATTAATTTGACATCTTAAACCCACATTATTGCTCCAAGTGTGTCAAAATGATTCTTTAAATCATAGTCAACAACAAATTTACAGATGACTTTTACTACTGACCAAGACAAAACTTAGTTTAAGTTCCTTCAATTGTTAGGCTTGAATGTTCTCTCTTGGAAATTTTAACCTCCAAACTACTTCAGAGTAAAGCTAAATACATATATTCACATATATAATGAATATCTGAAAGATATACAAGTAATCTGATCTTACATAGTAATGACATATGGACATTAAGTTTGGCAGGTCTATAGTTGCTGTTTAACCCTGATTGAGTGGGTATTTTGGCCATGATCATCTATTCATTTTTCAAGAATTGCATTGTATACTCTGATCACACTGTCCAGTGTATTCTTTTATAAGATGTAAGGGTATGATTTTAAGAAATCTGGTTGTTATTTCTAGCAGGTTGAGTGACTGTGCAGAGGCTACTACATTGCAAATGGAAGTTCAAAAGAAATAAATTGTATATGATCCACTGATTGTGCAACACATTAACATTAAAGAAAGGTAGAGCACAAACAAGCTGGATAATCAAGGCAACACCTCTGTAAGAGAGGTGGCTGCACTGGTGTAGGCATTTCATGCAAACAGATAAGTGTTAAGTGAAAATGAGATAACAGTGGAAGTTAAATATTACATTGAGAACCTAAGATATAAAGATGAAGTGATGAGAGAGTACTTCACACCTGTCTAAGCTACACCGGCATCAATGCAAAAACAATATATATACTCTATATCTAATGATTATATACTATATGTACATATAACTACTCCAGACCATAATGGCAGAACAAGTCAATGTATTTAACAATAATGATAGATATGCAAAAATTTTGAACTGGAGGAATGCAACACCAAACAGAGTGGCTATGAATGTGCCATTTGAGCCTAAAACCTAATCAGTGTCAGTCCATTGCAGTTCTATCACCTGATATCGGTTGTCTTATTCTACATGTGCTGCATAGGATGGCCCTGAAACCATAGTCTGTGGGTCACCCCCATCAGTGAAAACAAATCTATGCCATTTTTTCCTGGTGATATTTTCTTCAACAGAGAGAAATTGAAAGTCTCAAATTATAAGAAAGAGCTAACAATATACATGTACAAGCCAACAATATACAAGTACATATAGTGACCGCAGAACTTGACTAGTACTTTATTTTATCAACCCTAGAGGGTGATTAGTTGACCATAGTAGGATTTGAACTCAAAACCTACTATGGAATTTTGCTAAATACCATAAGTATTTTATCCAAGGCTTTCATTTCTAACATATTAAATGTGTTCCCTAATCCACCTAACCCTACCCTACTAATTTATGCTTAATTCTTCCAACTTATTCTAAACTGTGTATCTTATTGAACATTTATGTTGGGAATATCTTGTGGTGGGTACCTGTGCATCAACGGTAAAATAAACTGTTGTACACCAGCAATCACATATAATTTGCTTTTCTGTTGTTATAGCAAAGATAGTACATCTATCTAAAACAAAATATATCATTAAAGAAAAAAAAGCCATTCACCTGGTGGAAAAACTGACTATGACAGTGCAATAGGTCCTTAATTCTCTGAACTTGTTTGATTTAATTTTATACGTTACTAGCTTAAAAGCCGCATTCTGTGCAGACTTTTGAGCTCACTCCTGTGAATGCTAATTGGGCCTGCAGCCCAAAACTAAAGAGAGAAATAATAATAATAAAGCATTTATTGGTACCCTACCAATATGGTATTAAATGAAAAACTTGAAAGTTCACAAATTTTTGGAGTTCTTTTAGAATTTGAATTTTCAACTGTTAGCATATAACAAATCCTCATCCAAACATGATCCCAATGCTGGATGTTCAAGAACCACATGATGGGCAGGTTTCCAATCCCTGGCTCATTCTGACTCCAAAAAGGTATTATATGTCTATGTAGAGCAAATGTAAACTGAGATACAGGGGTCTCGGATGGATAGACAGAACTTTGCGTTTATTATTATAGGTAAGCACCAGTTTGAGAAAAAAAAACAAAGAGAGAAAACAGGTTCACTAATGAAATTCAAACCACGTATTTATTGCCTGGAAGAGTCTGTCTGTCTCATCAGAGGGTGTGTCTCTTTTCTGTCTCAACTGGGTTCTTAAATTCTATTAATTTAAGTAGAAAATCTTAGTAGTTAATTCATTGTTGAATTTATGCTAAATCCAATACAAACAGACATCTCCGTGTTACTTTCAGAATATCAAACTGAATGTTTTCAGTTTTTCCTCTTCTGCAATATAAATGTTTCTCGTAATCCCAATTTTGCTTAGCCCTGATTTCATAGCGTTATGTGGATATGACTGGGTACAGATTACATCTATAGGTAATATAATACATGGTGGGTGAATGAAACAATGAACTTTCAACAATAAATTAGTTAAATTACACACTATATTGGTTAAAAATTAAAATTCTTTTCTTAATGTGTCTTATGAAACTTGCCAAAAAGGTTTACGTGAACCAAGGGAGACATAGCCCCTTTAAAAAAAAAAGCAGGATGGTCACAGCTTTTATTATGGACTTACTAAATCAAGGGTATAATAGTACTTATAGTGAACAAGTAATGTTTATAAAGGTTACTTGATGATGATCGTTAGTCCTGTGAGGACTGGTGAATTACAAGCATGTCGAAACCACGACGCAATTTCAATCCTTAATTCATGTAGGGAAATGCGTGAAAATCACATCTCAATTTTCATTTCCTCTAATATATTCGGCAGTAAGAAGGAAACCAATATTAGCGAGCTAGCTACAGGAAAAAATAAAATCAGAAAAAAGGCAATTTTCAAAACCTGAGCAGACTAAATGTATTAAGCCTTTAAATGCGTTCATCTATATTCTAAGATTATCAACAAAATACAAAGATACAATAAATCAGTCAATAGCATAGATGTGACTTTTTTTTTCTTGGTATCGAAACATGCCACAATAGATGTCTATTTAACATTCTCTTAATGTTGATGGAATATATTTAAATTTATTAAAGCAGCTTCTATTCGATGAATATCTAATTCCTTACATAAACTTACATCTACTGTTGAATATATAGTTCTCTTAGCGGCAAAGGAAAATGTTAAAAATAGATGAAAAAATTCTTCTGCTAGAAGTCGACAGAACATGACGTCATTGTAGCAGTGGGTATATAAAAAAAAATGAAGTTGTTTCATAGTAAAACTAAATGAAAACGTGTTGTTAACTTCATCTAAATCTCGAAAGAACAGATAAAAGAGAGACTTACTAGTCATTATTGTTGCATACAGCTTTTAAACACTAAAAAAAATGTCATAAACATGCCTTGACAATTACATTGGAAATATAAGCCAACGCCATTTTGAAACGTGAAAAAATTGGGTCGATAATATGTAATGATTGGAACGTGATACGCACCGAAACGCAACGGAACGGAATTCAAATAAGTTCCATTTCAACTTTTTTTAAGAGCCATTCAATTTTTTTATGAAAACTAAATAGTGATAGAAAAAATTTGAAACCTGAACGAAATTAGGAAAAGTTTAATTTAAATATAGATAAAGTTTATAACATTTTAACAAAGGGAGACAATAACCTTCAGTAGACAAACTTCACTTTTTATAGCTTGTCTTCCCTTCCACTGCAGAAAAGCAGAAGGTTCTTACAATATTTAACAATTAAGTCATTAGAGAAATATTTCAACTTCACGGTAAGTGAAATTTTCTTTACCATTTCTCCGTTCCAACTTTTTTATGTTTCTTTTTTAAAAAAATTCCCGCCTTTTTTATGACAATTCAAACAATTTAAATTATCACTGCACTTTAGTGGAAACTGGTGTCGGTGTTCTAGTTATATATTAGAAAACGGTAAAGACTGTAGACTAATTGACAGAAAGAAAGAAAAAAAAACGGATGGTGTAAATCAGCGAACGGAATTCTTTAAGTTTTGTTTATTTTAATTTTTTTGCGTTAATCTTGAAATAAAATATCGGTAAAAAAAAATTCCAAATATTTAACAGTATTAATTTTGATAATTAAATTTTTTTTTTTTTCCCCAATGGGCGGCTCTTTAAAAAAAGTTGGTCCAACCCCCACCTTAAAAATATGTAGCTGACCATACAGAAGAATAAGAAAAAACTTTTATCAGTACCATTTTATTTGTTTATATTTTAAAACTTTCACTTTCCCTATTCCCGTCTATTCTCTCTTCAATCAAGGTAATTTACGATAGTATTTAATGGTTTTAACTGAAGAAATTAAATTTTTTTAATTTAGTTTCCAGATGATCGCTTGTAACGAAATCGTGATCAACAATTATAATCAACAAGTTAAGCCTTAACAAAATAGAGTTGTTATTTTAAATGGAAAAGAGAATTTATTTCAAAATTTTAACATAACAATATATAATAATGAAATTATATACATAGTTTTTTTTTATATTCAAAATTTAATTGTTAAAATCATCAAGAAATAAGATATCTCTCAGAAAATTCTATAAGGAAACCATCCAAATATCAGACAGCAACAGAAATCAATGTATATTGGATAGGTGAGAAAAAAATGTATAATTTCATTATTTTATATTTCTATTTATGATTTTTTTTACTATTTTCAATTTCAAGCATAGATTGGATAATTCCATAAACAGATTTATATTTTGAAAACTATGCTTTGTAACTCTATGCTTTTCATATTGCTCATCTCTTGCTCATAAAATGAATGTATTATCTTTTATCAGCCAGATAGAAACAAAATTACGACTTGCAAGATTTAAACTTATAATAGTTGGCTAGTAGGAAAAGTAAAGAAAGGATAAAATAGGGATATAAGAGGAAGAGGAAGGAGTAAATATAAATAAGTAAATGATTAAATAGACAATAAACTTCAACTACAGAGATCAGAAAAAGAAAGCAACAGAAGAAGGGAAAGGGAAGAGGAAGTGTAGGAGCACTACTTTCCCTTTGATGGAACATTTGTCCATCTATGTGTAATTTGGTTAGTGTAGCTAACTGCTGTGCCTCACGCATAGGTACACACCACCACCTATCCCAAAGTTGTGGGAAAGTCTTAATCAGTCCCAGCCAAGCCTCCAAGAAAGTCAGACGTAATTTGTCATGTTGCTGTCGGAGCTCAACTCCACCATGTGGGCAATATTGAAAGAAGAAACACTCTAGAACATAGCTTTCCAAAGTGGGCGATTTCATCTTACAGGTGGATGATATGAACATTTTGTGGGTGACAATGAATTTTTAGAAATGAAGTCTACATTTACTGATATCTAGGCATGCCTAGAATAAGGATGCACTTTTATTGATATAAATACTCGCATGAAATGTCCCTTTGTATTAAAAAAGCGGACTTGTTTATTGATTGAATATTTTTGTTACAGTCATTGAGATGCCCCCAGTCAAGAAAATTTGTCACCAGTACAGTAGTGATTATTTATTGTTTGGATTTATTCCCTCTCCTCAGAACTGTCAGTTACCAATGTGCCTTCTTTGCCGTCAAACATTGACCAATGAAGCAATGAAACCTTCATGCCTGAAGTATCACTTTGATGCAAAGCATTCTGACAAGGACAAACCGTTATACTTTTTGCAACTGAGCTCCTCTTTCAAAAAGTAAATACAAACATTCAACACACTACTCCAGGAAACTAGTAAACAGGAGAATGACAGGTTGATTGCATCTTACAACACTGCATTGCTTGTTGCTAAGTCTGGGAAGTCTCACACAATTGGAGAAACATAACTTTGCCCACTTATCGAAGAGGTCTTGTCAACCATTATGCACAAAAATCCGATAACATTATGAAGAAGATCCCACTTAGTAGTAGCACAATTTCTTGAAGCATCGACGAAATGACCAACGATGTCAAACATCAGCTCATTAATATTCTCCAGTGTTCTGAATTTTCTATATAAGTGGATGAGTCAACTGTTGTGGACAATCAATGTTTGATGATGGTATATGTTCGGTATTTCAGCAAAGACCTTCAACCCTGTGAGGAAATGCTGTTCACAGAGAAATTGTTGCTTGATTCAAGAGGGGCAACTATTTTTCACTCTCTCAAGTCTTTCCTTTTTGAGCATAATATCCCACTCAGTAATATTCTTGCCTGTGCGTCTGATGGAGCCCCTTCAATGATAGGTAGATACAGAGGTTTTTCATCTCTCCTAAAGTGTGAAATTTCCCACCAGATACTAACTGTTCATTACTTGGCACACCAGCAGCATTTAGTGGTAAAAAATATGAACAGTAGGTTGAATGATGCACTACAGTTAGCTATCAAGACTGTGAACAAATTGAAGTCCAGTCCCTTGTTTGTCTGATCGAATTTTCCATCAAATCTGTCTGAGAAATGATGAGGACCATATTAAACTCTTATACCATACCGAAGTGCAGTGGCTGTCAAAAGGAAACTGTTTTATGCTTTTTTGAACTGATACTCCACTATCCACTTCATTGATGGCTGCAAGGTCCAATATCTTTTTTCTTTGTGATATATTCACAAAATTAAATGATTTGAATAAGTTATTGCAAGGAAACAGAAAAACTCTCATTGATTGTAAATTATTTACCACTACCTTCATTTTGAAATTGGTGTTGTTTAAGACTAACATTTCAAAATGTCAATTTCATCAATTTCTACAACTTGATTCTTGACACAACGAGGAGACTTGCAGCTAAAGTTGACAAGTTTGAAACCGAATGTATCTGCACTAGCTGCATTGCACCAGACACATGGTTCTCATTAAAAAGTTTTATTCTTTTCCTTTATAATAAATCCTTATTTATTTTTGCATTGGTAGTTCTTATCAATGGTTCATTTAGAGAAAATGAAAATCAGTGTAAAAGAAAGCACAAGTTTCCAGAAGTTAATCTGTCTGAAAAATATAGAGTTAATGTTAGAATTTCATTGACACTAATGGCAAAACTAAACTCACAATAAAGGGTTTGTAAACAACCACATATTTAGTACAAACGGCACTAACAGGGCAATGAGTCTATGATATAGTGTATGTATGTGTCAAATGATATGGGGAGGGGGCTAGGGGATTTTGTGTTGGTGGGGTTGTGTCAGGGTTTTTTTTATACAGGTGGGCGATGAAGCATTTTTTAGCCGATAGGTGGGCGATATTGGAATTTGGTGCAAAAAAGTTTAGCAAACACTGCTCAAGAATATCAACAGAAGAAACACTCTAGAACTAAATAACTATTTACGGACTGTTCAAACATTTATCCTGTTCACATTTTACGATATACATTAAAAGTAAGTGTTACATGTTATTTATGCTGCATACATGTTCTTCTGGATTTGTGACCCTATAATGAGTAACTCAAACTTTTCTTTTGTTCACTTAGGACACTATTATACCATACCTCTGAATGCTATACCCTGTAAGCTGTCAAGCAAATCTTGATTTAATGCTATCATCATTTCCTCTTATAATAAATTACTATGTTCTATTAAGCCTTTTGGATGTTGTCTATTATTGCATTACAAGGTATTATACTACTGCTGTTAAAAGAAGTCAGATGTTATTTTAGTGCCTGTTCACCAAAAAATTGATGACCTCAGCTAAAAAATTGGTGACTCTAAGCTAAAACATTTGCAGTCTTCCCCCACATCTCCACTAAAAATTGGCAACCTCAAGCTAAAAGAATTGCAGTCTTCACTCACATCTCCACTAAAAATTGATGATTCAAGTGAATCTTTAGAATTCATCTTCTTCATCTCAAATTTGTACATAACAGAGTATGCATCCTTCTTCCAAGAAAATACACAGTGTTCTTTCAAATAATCTCCTTTTGAAATATTTTTCTCCCACAATGTCAACTGTAAACCTTTTATGCTAGTAAACATACCTTGAAGTTTTGTCCAACATGGTGCCTGTCTTCATCTTCCTTGTTGGTTTTTTCCACGCAATTGCCTATCTGAGCATTTGCAGTAGATGTGCATGTAAAATGTTGAGAGTTCTCCATTACATTCACTTCTCTAGAATTTTCCACATCACTGGACTTCGACAGCCATGCAAACCAACAATGCCATCAGCAACACTGCTAATGCCGTCACCGCCTCAGCCTTTGTGCCAGATCACAGTGCTAACATCACTGCTGTCACAGTTTAAATGCTACTTTCGAAATCATTCCTGCAATATCTTCCATACAGCAACCAATTTTGTTGCCTCATACAGCGAATTTCAGTCACTGTTAGCACTACACAAATGGATGACACTTCAAAAACCTTCTTAACCTGAAATGCAACATTCTTTTCACCAACCATGCATTTCTTAATGGCATTCATTGGAACATGTATTCAACAAACTGAACATTTTGCATGTTTGCTTGTTTTTCCTTCAATATTTTTTCAGCTTTGCCATGAGCTTTTCTGTTCCAATTTCTTTCTGTTCATTTTGTTGCATTTTTTAATACTTTTATGTGCATCCATTCTGTAACATGCTTTTTTGGCACTGTGAAATGCCCTCTACTCAGCACCTCGTCTTGCACACTCAGTCTCCGATGCAGTCGGTGTTGTTTCACAGTACTTTCAGCATTTACAGTCGCACATTATTTTTTGCATGTTTCATTCTTCCTGTATTTAATGCATTCATCCTACAGCTTCTGCAAGCAGCTCACTGCTCATTCAGGCTTACACCTCTTCAGCCTCTGCACACAACTCAGCGATCTCACAGGCTTACAACTCTTTTGCCTTTGCAAGTGACTAGCTTATCTGTGGTCATGTTACATTGCATGGCATCCCAATTCTTTTGAGAAGACAGGACGTCCACAGAAGGCAGAAGGGGATGGACATCAGCTGTGTGCAGGCCATGCTGGCTCCATTCACATAGGCTGCCTCAAGTTCCCCAGTCACAGAATGTTCAGTTGTGTTGTGAAGAACCCTGTTAATGAGGACCCAGCAAGAGATTACTGATGAGAGAAAAGTCAGCAGGGCCAGTGAGACTGGAGATCAAAGGCCTTCATATTTGATGGGTAAGGTTGCCTGTTGCCATCCAGTGTCATTGAAATGAATATTGCATATCTCTTTGGCGGCCTGTTGGATATCATGGAGAGATACATGGTTGTAGCAAGGGGCACAGAGGAGGGTATACAATAGCTTCAGGATGGTGAAACAGTTCCTTAACAGGAACAATGCTAGGTGGGCATCAATCGCCTTCAGTCTGTCCGACAGTCTTTCTAGCTGGAGGAGCTTAGACCTGAGAGTGGAGCAAATGGCAGGCTGGAGGATCGGTGAACCAAAGATAAGGACGTCCTCCTTAGGTGTCTAAGATATGATACTTATCTTCAATTTGTGAAGTGTGAAAGACCATGTACATTCGGCATTATTATAAAGTTGAGTTCATGGGTTAATGACAGCAATGGTGTGTGGGGTAATAGCAGGAGCTGGTGCTGTGTGAGAGCTAGAAGTCTTTTTTATTTCTTTTGCCAGATTCATCATAGCTAAAAAAGAATTTTCTTGTCTTTGGGGTGAGGGGTCTGAAGTTGGTATTGTTGCACTGTTGAATATGGTTATAGTTATATGGTTTGCGGCTTTTGATTTCTACAGTAGATATGTGGGTAACTTCTGCATTTCGATGAAAGCCTGGGCCAACACTGCCGCTGTAAGGTATGTTTCTACTATAGATTTGGTGGTGGTTTGAAGCCATGCTTTTGCTAGTGCATTGAGTCCCTGAAAGATGAGTGAAGGGACAGTCACACATCAGACTTAATCATTTGTGTTGGGAATAGTAACAGATTTTAGGATTCCGGATTACATGTATAGAAGTTATTAAGTGTGATTTAACATTTAGTAGTGATGGTGATGGTGTTGTAAGATGTGTGGTTTGGTGATGGCTGGTAAACAGGAGCACTCCGTTGGTTACGATGATGAGGGTCCCAGCTGATATGATCGATGAAACAGCCCGCTCATGAAATTAACGTGCAAGTGGTTGAGCAATTCACAGACACATGTACTCCTAACATAGTTCTCAGGGAGACTCAGCGTGAAACAGTGTGACTATGCCGGCCCTTTGAAATACAGGTATTACTCATTTTTGCTAGCTGAGTAGATTGGAGCAACGTGAAATAAAGTGTCTTGCTCAAGGACACAACATGTCACCGGGATTCGAACTCACGACCTTACCATCGTGAGTTGAATGCCCTAACCACTAAGCCACGCGACTGTTGGCTGGTATTGCTTGTATGAATTGTGCATCTTGTCCCAGGAAGATGTGAGAAGCTACAGTCACTGCATATGCATAGTCTCTCGCATTGAGAATAGTGGCATATTTTGGGGTTTCGTGTGTTCATGATTTTACTTTATTTACAGTTGGGAAATTTATCACGGAGCTGTCAGGTATACATTTAGATTGAAGTGGAGAGAAGCAGGTGAAGAAAGGAGTGGTTCTTCACTAATTGGAGTAGTAGTAGACTAGGATGACAATGGTGATGATGGATCTCTTGTGTTATTCTGATGAGAATTGGAGTGGACTGGTTGCAGAGAAGAGCTAGAGACTGTATTGTTTAAAAGGTCATCAATTGTTCTAGTATTGAAGAGTGACTGCCAATGCAGATCATGTTGTTGTTGCTATTGTCTAGTTGTGGTAAAGATAATAGCAGTGGAACATAATGACAGTGATGATGATGGGTCACTTGTGGTATTTCGAGGAAAAGAGAAACTGGAGAGCTACACAGGGAAGGGCTCTTGATTGTGGAGTTTAATATTTCATCTGTTGTGTTAGTATTGAAGAGTGGCTGTGGTTTTTGTTGTTTTGTTGTTATATTGTTGTTACATATATATATTGTTATAACTGTCTACTTCAGTATACAGTATACCTAGTAAAACCAGTAAAGACACATCTATCTCTGACCGCTTACTACATACTCTCATACTTCATGTACTTCTCTCTATTTATAGTGACTATGTTATTCCATTTGTCACGTAGGAAGGACGTACCATTATTACTAATTCCCTACAATATATTTCCTTTAAAGTTTTTCTTAGGAAGTGTCATTTTATTTAGGTATTGACAATGCGTTGTCTGTCCATTAGATCTGGGATTGGTATGGCACCATAGTTCTATGTTCTACCATGAATGTTTCACAAAATTTTAAAAATTTGCTAGACACAAATTGCATTCCATTGTCAGACACAATCTTGCCTGGGATGCCAAATCTTGCAAACAATTCGTGTAAAAAATTTATCACAGTTGAGGAGGTTGGTTTTTACACTTACAAATTTCAGGCCATTTCGAGAAACTATCAACTACCACTAAATAGTAAAAACCATTTAATGGACCAGTGAAATCAATGAGTAGTCTTGACCACGGAACTTTTGAATAATGTTTACTTTTCATCGTGGGCAATTTTTCATTTCATTTTGGCCTACATACAGGTGTTCTACTCTGTTTTATTGCAATTTTTTGTTTCAGTCCCTCAAACCTTGAGTGAACTGACTATATTTCCACTCAAAACATTTATAGGTGTATTCCACAACATGAATAGTTCCATCCACTCTGTGCTCTCAGGAATGACTCATTGCAGACAAACACAGGTGGAGTCTCTGCTCAACATCACCAATGCCCTATTCATGGAGCAAGTTGTACTCAGACCAATTAGGGTGAATAACATTTTGGATCTCTGCTTCACAAACAAAATAGACATCGTTCATGATGTGAAAGTGACACCGACATTATTTTCGGATCACAACATAATAGAGCTGTCTATGTATGTGCTAAAAGTAGCCAGAGACATATGGCCTAAAGGAAGCACCCAAAATCTCTCCAATCTGAACTTCCACAAAAGTGATTCTCAGACAGGACTGGTTGAAATGTCTCTCCACACTAGACATTGGCATGAAACTAGAATATTTCATGCTTGTTATGAGAACCAAATGCCAGAAATATGTGACAGAGCACAAGACCAACACAAAAAAAGGAACAAGGTTCCAAGGAAGAGGAAGATCCTCATGTGACAATGAACGAAGGTTGCAAATTGCTTCAACCAAAAATAGCGAAATATCCCGCCTAAAAACAACACTGATGGAGATTGAAAATAGCCTGCAACAATCCTATGTGAGGGAGATAGCAGACAAAGATGCCTGGGTTATAAAAAATATTAAGTCAAACCCAAAGGCTTTCTTTCATTATGGGAAAGAAACAGCCTCAGTACGCTGCAAGATAGGACCTCTCTCCAAAAGGATATCTCCCTTACAGATAGTACAACCAGGATCAGTGAGGTACTGAATGACCAGTTCAAAAGTGTCTTTACCACCCCTTTGAAACAAAGGTAAGTGAACGAACCAGTGGATTTCTTTGCTGCCTCACCTATAACCAATGAGGCAGTTACGATGGATTACATCAATATTAGCAAAGAAGATATACTACTAACCATAGATGAGGTGAACACAAACTCAACTGCTGGTCCTGATGATTTTCCAGCAATCCTCCTCAAATTGTGTAAGCTTGCCCTGGCAGAACCTCAACAGATTCTCTTCCAGAGCTACCAAGCAAACTGAAGGAGGGAATAATATGCCCAATCCATAAAGTGGGGAGCAGAGCAGATGCCAAAAACTATAGACTTATCACTCTGAGTTCATACATCAGCAAAGTCATGGAACAGATGGTCAGAGGGAAGCTAATCACATTTCCTGAAGAAAACGATTTGCTGAGTGATACCCAGCGTGGCTTTCGACCAGGTAGGAGCTGCCTGACCCAGCTCTTACAGCACTATGACTGGATGTTGAGGCAGTTACTCAACAACTCAAATGTGGACGTAATATACCTTGATTTTGCAAAAGCTTTTGATAAAGTGGATCATCGTATGATATGCCACAAACTGCATGATCTCGGCATAGCTGGAAAACTTGGAGAGTGGTTACATGACTTTCTGAAAGACAGAAGTCAGACAGTAGTGGCCAATGGAACCACCTCAATGAAAACACAAATAGTGAGCAGTGTTCCACAGGGCACTGTCTTGGGACCACTGCTATTCATAGTGGCCCTCTCAGATATAACCTTAACTGCCCGGGTAGCCACCCTTGCTAGCTATGCAGACGATATGAAAGTCACTCAAAAAATACAGACCCCTGGTGATATTGCATACCTGCAGCAGGAGTTGGACTCAATTTACAGATGGGCTGAGGATAATAATATGCAGTTTAATGCTGAAAAATTCCAAGCCCTGCACTACCAGCATCCAAAACTGAATATAAAACTTACAGGGTGCACTGGTCCTAAATCAGTGAGGGACCTGGGTATTGACATGAGTGATAATACCTCTTTCCAAGTGCACATTACTAGGATGGCGACAAAGTGCAGACGACTGGTTAGATTGATCCTAAGAACATTCAGAACCAGAGATAAAGAAACCCTGATGGTCCTATGGAGGACATTCGTCCTTAGCTGCCTGCGTTACTGCTCCCAGCTATGGTCACCCATAAAATTAACAGCAGACCTTGAAGCAATCCAGCAAAGCTTCACAATGAAGATCGTCTCATTGCAACAGCTCAGCTGCTGAGAAAGACTGAAACAGCTAAAACTCTACTCCCTAGAGCAGAGGTGGGAGAGGTATGCAGTAATATACATCTGGAAGATCCTGAAGGAATTGTGCCAAATTTTGGCATTGAAAACTACACCAATGCCAGAATGGGTCGACACTGCACAATGCCATCGCACTTCAGGACTAATTACTGCGACAATCTGGGTTTCAGGGGCCCACAGTCTTTTAATCTTCTCCCAAAGAGCCTGAGGGATCTACACAAAGTGGATGTAGGTGTTTTCAAATCAAAACTGGACCTCTTCCTGCCGAGAATCCCAGATGAACTTACCTCATGGCAAGAGGTGCCAATAAGGGTAGCAACATCAAACTCCGTTCTTCACCATATTAGAGGAGGCTCTCAGTAATAACAGTGTAGCAAAATGATGGTGCCCCAGCATGGCCACAGCTCCGAGTCGAAACTATGAAAAAAAAATGTATATATATATGTATGTGTATACGTATATATATATATAAATATATATATATGTTTACACATATATGTATTGATATATGCATGTGTGTGTGTGCGTGTGTATATATATATATTTATATATATATATATATATATATATATATATATATACATATATATATATATCATCATCATCATCATCATCATCATCGTTTAACGTCCGCTTTCCATGCTAGCATGGGTTGGACGATTTGACTGAGGACTGGTGAAACCGGATGGCAACACCAGGCTCCAATCTAATTTGGCAGAGTTTCTACAGCTGGATGCCCTTCCTAACGCCAACCACTCAGAGAGTGTAGTGGGTGCTTTTACGTGTCACCCGCACGAAAACGGCCACACTCGAAATGGTGTCTTTTATGTGCCACCCGCACAAGCCAGTCCAGGGGCACTGGCAACGATCTCGCTCGAAAATCCTACGGGAGCCAGTCAGGCGGTACTGGCAACGGCCATGCTCAAAATGGTGCATCTCATGTGCCACCCGCACAAGAGCCAGTCCAGGGGCACTGGCAACGATCTTATTTGGCTTGCCGGGTCTTCTCACGCACAGCACATTTCCAAAGGTCTCGGTCAGTAGTCATCGCCTCGGTGAGGCCCAATGTACGAAGGTCTTGCCTCACAACCTCAGCCCAGGTCTTCCTGGGCCTACCTCTTCCACGGGTTCCCTCAACTGTTAGGGTGTGGCACTTTTTCACGCAGCTATCCTCATCCATTCTCACCACATGTCCATACCAGCGCAATCGTCTCTCTTGCACACCACAACTGATGCTTCTAATGTTCAGCTTTTCTCTCAAGATACTTACACTCTGACGGGTATTCACATTGACATTGCACATCCAACGGAGCATACTGGCTTCATTCCTTGCGAGCTTACGTATGTCCTCAGCAGTTACAGCCCATGTTTCACTGCCATGTAGCATGGCTGTTGGTACGCATGCGTCATACAGTCTGCCTTTTACTCTGAGTGAGAGTCCCTTTGTCGCCAGCAGGGGTAAGAGCTCTCTAAACTTTGCCCAGGCTATTCTTATTCTAGCAGCTACACTTTCAGCGCACCCACCCCCACTACTAACTTGGTCGCCCAGATAGCGGAAGCTATCGACTACCTCTAGTTTTTCACCCTGGAATGAGATAGAAGCTGTTTCCTGTTTGTTTACAGTCTTTATTGCACCTGAACATCTGCCACAAACAAAAACTAACTTCCTAGTTAACCTGCCTACACTCTTTTACCTGTTTCAGTCATTTGACTGTGGCCATGCTGGAGCACCACCTTTAGTCAAGCAAATCAACCCCAGGACTTACTCTTTGTAAGTCTAGTACTTATTCTATCAGTTTCTTTTGCCAAACCGCTAAGTTGCAGGGACATAAACACACCGGCATCGGTTGTCAAGCGATGTTGGGGGGACAAACACAGACACCCAAACATATACACACACGCACACACGCACACACACACGCACACACACACACACACACACACACACACACACACACACACACACACACACACATATATGTATATATATATATATATATACATATATACAACGGGTTTCTTTCAGTTTCCATCTGCCAAATCCACTCACAAGGCTTTGGTTGGCCCGAGGCTTTAGTAGAAGACACTTGCCCAAGGTGTCACGCAATGTGACTGAATCCGGAACCATGTGGTTCATAAGCAAGCTACTTACCACACAGCCTTGAAAAAAAATGAGATAGCTTTTGGAGGGATAATTTTTATTTTAATGATAATGTTTCCAGTTACTCTAATGAGTTTTGAGCTTTTCCACAGCTGTTTTCAAACTGAAATTCTGTGGTTTAAAAGGTTGTTCACATAGCAACAGATCTTTTTCCTACAAGTATACAGATAAAAAATAAAAACAAGAAACAAAAGATTAAAAAAATAACGAATATAAAAACTAATATAAAAAATAAAATAAAAAATAATAAAAGAGTACAAAAAGTAAATACAACAGCATGTGTGAAAAAGGAAGAAGAAAGAAGAAAAGAAGGAAGAAGGAAGAAGAAAGAAGAAAAGAAGGAAGAAGGAAAAAAAGTTGGAAAGTAAGAAGACAAAAGTATAAAGAAACAGAATATTTTTAGAAGTGGTCAAAAAAAGTTGTGAGTTCTTGTCAAAAGATGACGTTTGTGAATCTATTGATTTGAGGTCATTTTATTAATTTTTCACATTTGGTATGGTATGCCCTTATTTAGTCACATACACACCACACACATGCACCCTTAACATCCCCACACATACATCCATACCCATACTTCCACATACACTCACACATACATATATACAGACATATATATATATACATATACATACATACACACATAGACACACACACACACACATACACACACACACACACACACATATATATATATATATATATACATACATATATATGTGTGTACACATGCATATGTTTTCACGTAGCATCATACAACGTGGAAGACAATTGGAGATTTCTGCGGGACAACCTGTTGAAAGCCACCGACCAGATTTGTGGGTGGTGTAAGGTCCCCTCCCAACCCAGAGTAACGTGGTGGTGGAACAAGGAGGTAGACAGGGCTATTAGACAAAAGAAACAAGCTTGGAAGGACTGGAAGAACGGTGGTAGCAGGGAATTGTACCAATGTGCCAGAAGGGAGGCTAGGCGACAGGTTTATTTAGCCAGAGGAGAAGCAGATAAGGAAAGATTTGCCAATGTTCTGCGCCGTGAGGACCAAAGACTCGAGGTATTTCGTGTTGCAAGACAGTGTAGGAGAGAGAATAGTGATGTTGTAGGAGAGAAATGTGTTCGCATGGATGATGGTACGCTTGCATTAAATGAGGATGCAAAGAAAGAGGTCTGGAGATGCCACTACGATAGATTGCTTAATAAAGAGAATGAATGGGAGAAAGAGAGCCTGCCTTATGTCGACCCAATAGAGGGACCAGCTATCCGAGTTGATAGTACCAGGGTAGATAAAGCAATTAAGAGTATGAAGACCGGGAAAGCCCCCGGCCCATCAGGAATCACTGCAGAGATGCTCAAAATATCTGGCAGTGTTGGCTATAGCCTAGTCACCCGTATTACGAACCAGGTGATACACGAAGGAGTCATACCCTATGACTGGTGTAGCAGCATCATAGTCAACTGCTACAAAGGTAAAGGGGACGCTTTAGATACAAATAATTACAGAGGCATCAAGCTGTTAGATCAGGTTATGAAAGTTACAGAGAGGGTCATAGCCCAACTAATTAGGGAGCGAATCAATTTAGATGAGATGCAGTTTGGGTTCGTGCCAGGTAAAAGCACTACTGATGCCTTATTTCTAGTGAGACAGTTGCAAGAGAAATACCTAGCCAAGGATAAACCTCTGTACCTGGCTTTCGTTGACATGGAGAAAGCCTTTGACAGGGTCCCCCGATCCCTTATCTGGTGGTCAATGAGGAAACTTGGGATAGAAGAATGGCTAGTGAGAGCTGTGCGAGCCATGTACAGAGATGCGGCCAGTAAGGTGAGGGTTGGAAATGAGTACAGCAATGAATTCCGGGTAGAGGTAGGGGTCCACCAAGGTTCCGTCCTCAGCCCCCTATTATTTACCATAGTCCTCCAGGCAATCACAGAGGAGTTCAAGACAGGTTGCCCCTGGGAGCTCCTCTATGCTGATGACCTTGCCCTAATTGCGGAGTCACTATCAGAACTAGAGGAGAAGTTTCAGGTGTGGAAGCAAGGTCTAGAATTGAAGGGCCTTAGAGTCAACCTAGCTAAAACCAAAATCCTAATAAGTAGGAAGGTAGATAAAACACAAACCCCTTCAGGTAGATGGCCCTGCTCAGTATGTAGAAAAGGAGTAGGTAGTAACTCTATAAGATGTACCCGGTGCAAGCTATGGACACATAAGAGGTGCAGCAACATCAAAGGCAGGTTAACTAGCAAGTTAGTTTTTGTTTGTGGCAGATGTTCAGGTGCAATAAAGACTGCAAACAAACAGGAAACAACTTCTATCTCATTCCAGGGTGAAAAACTAGAGGTAGTCGATAGCTTCCGCCATCTGGGCGACCAAGTTAGTAGTGGGGGTGGGTGCGCTGAAAGTGTAGCTGCTAGAATAAGAATAGCCTGGGCAAAGTTTAGAGAGCTCTTACCCCTGCTGGCGACAAAGGGACTCTCACTCAGAGTAAAAGGCAGACTGTATGACGCATGCGTACGAACAACCATGCTACATGGCAGTGAAACATGGGCTGTAACTGCTGAGGACATACGTAAGCTCGCAAGGAATGAAGCCAGTATGCTCCGTTGGATGTGTAATGTCAATGTGAATACCCGTCAGAGTGTAAGTATCTTGAGAGAAAAGCTGAACATTAGAAGCATCAGTTGTGGCGTGCAAGAGAGACGATTGCGCTGGTATGGACATGTGGTGAGAATGGAGGAGGATAGCTGCGTGAAAAAGTGCCACACCCTAACAGTTGAGGGAACCCGTGGAAGAGGTAGGCCCAGGAAGACCTGGGCTGAGGTGGTGAGGCAAGACCTTCGTACATTGGGCCTCACCGAGGCGATGACTACGGACCGAGACCTTTGGAAATGGGCTGTGCGTGAGAAGACCCGGCAAGCCAAGTAAGATCGTTGCCAGTGCCCCTGGACTGGTTCTTGTGCGGGTGGCACATGAGATGCACCATTTTGAGCGTGGCCGTTGCCAGTACCGCCTGACTGGCTCCTGTAGGATTTTCGAGCGAGATCGTTGCCAGTGCCCCTGGACTGGCTTGTGCGGGTGGCACATAAAAGACACCATTTCGAGCGTGGCCGTTTTCGTGCGGGTGACACGTAAAAGCACCCACTACACTCTCTGAGTGGTTGGCGTTAGGAAGGGCATCCAGCTGTAGAAACTCTGCCAAATCAGACTGGAGCCTGGTGTTGCCATCCGGTTTCACCAGTCCTCAGTCAAATCGTCCAACCCATGCTGGCATGGAAGGCGGACGTTAAACGATGATGATGATGATGATGATACACACATAAGAGGGTGTACATACATACAAACTTATATCCCTATATTTTTATGTAAATATACATACTTACTTACCTGCACACACACATATATACATATATACACACACCTATAGATATTTCCACATATATATGCACATGCATACATAAGATAGTACAAAAAAGAGTGTATACTCACATTAGGTGGATGTGTCATCAAAAAACAGGATTAGACCTCTTACTCTCAAGAGTCCCAGTTGAATTTAGCTTCACAGCAAGAAGTGCAAGGGAAGGCAGCATGCATTGAATGTCAAGTTCTAAAAAACTTTTTTTGGAAAGTAAAAAATGTGTATGTTGTAAAATCAAATGGTTGTGCTCCAGCATGTTCACAGTTTGTGAACTGAAACTAGTTCAATTCAGTTCAATTGATATATGCTTATGTAAATATACATATTTACACACCTGTACACTAAATAAAAATTATCCCCACATTAGCCATCTCTACTCATTTTTCCAAATATATTATACTGAAGCAAGAACTTTTGTTTTTATTATTCTACTGTTTTATGGATTGGTACAATCCATAAAATAGGATGGCTTGCACAGGATCAAAATCAACAGCCAAATCACTGTAATCTGGAACATTATTGGAGGAGATTTCCTAAAAACTTTCAATCATGATAAACAAATACGAATCCCTTACTAATGCTTTCCATGAAATGGAATAAGAAACATAGATGTACAGAGAAACACTGCATTCCCTTCTTAAAGACCATCATCAAGATGAAAACCGAAGTAGAACTCCTGAAATGGATTCCCACAACTAAAATTCAATCACACAAAACATAATAAAAGAATGGACTGAACTCAATTTGGAAAAGGAAGCATACAAAAAGAAAAGCCAGATGAAAAACATCTGGAACAGTATCTATATATATAAAAATGAGAATGTGTGTCTGTCTGTCTGTCTGTGTGCGTGTGAATCCCTAAAACTCGAGAACTACGCAACCAATTTCATTCAAATTTTACAGATGCCTTACTTAGGGTTCCAGTTGTGTTTTAGTCAAAAAAAATTTTAATTTCTTGCAGAGTTCGAGCCCACGGCAACATAATATCTCCTCCACTATTTAAGTATTACGTGTCAAAAGTGAAACAAAAACACTGATGTCAAATACTTTCACTTTAAAAATGAAACTATTCTACTAACTGAAACAATCACATTTTGATACTGTAATGACAGATACTTTCAGAGAGAGAGAGAGAGAGAGATGTATATGTATACATATAGATGTATATGTACACGTTATTCCAGTAACTGAAACAATCACATTTCGATACTGTAATGACAGATACTTTCAGAGAGAGAGAAAGAGAGAGAGAGAGAGAGAGATGTATATGTATACATATAGATGTATATGTACACGTATATGTATAGACATATATATAGATATAGATCTATATGTATACATGTATATGTATACATATGTGTAGATGTATATATAGAGAGAGATGTACATGTAATATGTACACATATATACATATATATACATGCATACAGATATCTATACATATATACACCCATCACACACATACACATGCACACAAACACACATTAGTCATTTGTTTTCTTATCCAAAACTACGTCAAAAGTACTGAATGGATCTTTATGAAATTTGGAAATTATATTCTATGCATAACGGCCATAACTCCCATGAAAATTCATATATTTTTGATGCTGATGAAATTTTAACCCGAACATAACATTATTTGTAATTCAACGGTATAACAGTGTAAGACTACCCTTTCAGATATACTTACATTGTGATTTCTGCAATGTGGTGCATAAATTGTCAAGTAAATGAGACGCATCTTTGCCTCCACTGATTCACTTGCAAAGTGTTGAGTAAAATTATTTCGTTGCAGTCCTCCTTTGAGTCTTTTTATTATCACTGCGACACACATAGTCCCCAGTTGGTAACATTGATTTCAAGGCCTTCCCAGATGAGAGACTGGCATTCCACTTAATGTCTATGTTCCATGCTGGCAAGGATTGGAGAGTTATTAATGTAGAAATATGGTATCGTAGCTACTAACAGTTGAGGGTTGCGTAGTCTAGACGGCATTTTTAGATTTCATTATTCTCTTTAACCCGGGCAATGCCGGGTATTTCTGCTAGTATTAAATAAAAGAAAACAAACATATTGGAGAGCCCTAAAAAATGAAAACCTTGCCAACACATATGAACAGTAGACGAACAGAGAAGTAATACTCCCTAGAAAATTTTATATCAAAGAAATAACGTTGGAAACAAACGAAGAAACAAAGATTCACCTTAATTTAGCACTATACAGATTTGAAGCTGACAACACACTACTTTGCCTCAGAGTAACAAACTTCCAAAAGAAATTTGAAAACTATGACACCTATATACATGAAGAAATTAAGAAAAGAAGCAGCAGAAGTATCCAAAACAAACTTCTAGACATGTGGAAAAACCGGAAGTCCAAGAAAATCTTTTTATCAAAAATCCATTGGCTACAGGAATATGAAAACAACTATGGTAAAAACCAAATAATACCTAAACACCAACCTACTACCACAACCGTTAGACCTCAAAGCACCACCAAAAGAAAGGAAATTTTTCCACAAAACAGACAAAAATACCGCAGTCCTCTAAGAAACACAAATTTACGATCATACGCAGATATAACAAGAAATAAGAGAACTTGCAATCCCAACCAAAGAACAAATAGAACTCTCCCAACACTAAATGATAGAACCAAATAAACCAGATGGAACAACATTAGAATAGTGAATCAACTCCCAATCCAACAACTAAAAACATACTTACCCATGAATAACCAACCTCAAACAGAAAAATGTGAAATTCCCACAAAAACACTCCCAACTCCAATGGAAACCATTTTTTAAGATAGGAGATATTCCACTAAAAAAGAGATAAAAATAACACCACTCTTCCTGAGATATTAGAAAACCAACACATAAGCAAACTGAAAATAATAAATTTATCCACTAAGAAATTATCTAAAGAAGAAATTAAACTCCTGGAAAATAGACTGAAATTTAAACCCACTTCAAAACCCAACCAAGCTGAACTTATAAAAGTCACAAAAGAATTTTGCCAAAAATTACATTAGAGAGAATTCTTTCTAAATACTGAACACACAGATGAATCACTGGTCAAAAACAGAACAGGATTCAGACTCTCCTCAAATAGAGACAAAAATTTAGAAGAACATATTAGCCTCCTTTGACGATCAGCTCAATCTACTATGACAGAGAAGAAATGTAAATCCAACATATCTAAAGGTCAATTGGAAGCATTTAAAAACTTATGAAAAGACTCAGTTAATTTTCAAAGAAGTTGACAAAGGTGGAGCAATAGTTATCATGGACAAGAACCATTACAGAGATATGGTTATGGAACAACTCAATGACCCCACTTCTACAAGAAGCTAAATCAAAACGATGATAAAAATACCATGTGTAGGATGCATAGACTGGTCACAAAACATCGTGACAACCTAATTGAGAATGAGGTTAATTAACCAACCTTGAAGTCAAAACCAGTAACTTTTATAGATTAACCAAAATCCACAAATCAAAAGAAATCCTAGATGACATAAAAGGAAACAATTTCAACATATTTCAAAATTCCGAAACCCAGAGACCTGAAACTATGTCCAGTCATTGCAGGACCAGCATCTAGTACACAATGCTTAAGCAACTTGATAGATAAAATTTTAAGACCTTTATGTAAAATGATACCAAGTTTTGTCCGAGACGATATGGACTTTTTAAACTACATACTTAAAGGTGTTCTCCTGAAAACAATTCTAGTTAGTTTTGATGTAACTAGTCTATACACCAACATCTCACACGACCTTGGAATTGAAGCTATAAACTTCTGGTTAGCGAAACATCCAAACCATATTATGGAAAGATTCTCAAAAACCTTAATTTTCAAAGGATAAAAATTAATACTGGAAAATAATCACTTCTTCGATAACAACTTCTACTTACAAATAAAAGGAATGACAATGGCGACAAAAGTAGCCCCCACATATGCAACTCTCGTTATGGGTTTCTTAGAGGTCAAACTTTATTCCCAACTAATGAAAACATTTAGCGAACAATTCTCCATTTATATAGAAAACAGTTAGAAATGATATTTAGACAATTGCTTTATATTCTGGACCACAAACCAAGAAGACTTAAGAATATTTGACTCACTTTTAAACAACTTATACACTTCAATAAAATTCACCATGGAACAAAAAACACAAAGGAATTACCATTTTAGGCATACTTCTAATTAAAGAAAATAACACTATAAAAACAGATCTCTTCTACAAACCTACAGGTACACACCAATATTTGAACTTTCATTCCTCCTATCCTTCACATACCAAAAGAAACATACTTTTAATATGTCGAAAAGAATTTGCATGATAGTAATAGATGCAGAATTAAGGGATATAAGACTACAGGAATTAAAAATATTTCTGAAAGAACAAAAATATCCTACTAGTTTAATTGACACAGCAATCACCAAAGCTAAAAACATCACAACCACAACCCTCAGAGGAAAACAAACACAAAAATAAAAATAGAAAATGAACTCAAGCATTCCTTTTATCCTCACCCACACCCAAGAAATCATGACATCATCAACACTGCAAAATGATACCGCCCAATCCTTCAACATTCATCAAGAATGAACCAATTAATAACAAACTCAAAAATAATTTATAGCAGACAGCAAGCATCCAACATAAAAAAAAACTCTTAACCCAAGCAAAATTTACAACCACAGAAACAACAAAGAGAGTTAAAAAATATGATGATCCCCGTTGTGGAACGTGTGACTACATTGAAGAGGGAGTACAAATTACCTTAAAAAATAATGACTCTTTCAAAATAAATGCAACTGTGAAATGCAAATCCAGGAATTTAATCTACTGTGCCACATGTCCTGAATGCAATGAATACTACATTGGTGAAACGAGCATCAGACTATATGAGAGAGTAAGGGTTCATAAACAACAGATCCATGATCCCCAACGCCACCCCCATAAGAAACACAACCTGTAGCAAACATTTTGAAAAATGTGGAAAAAGACAATTCAAAATATTCCCTTTCTTCAAACTGTAGACAGAGAATGAACATTTTCGTAAGGCCAAGGAAGAATATTTTATTCGAAAATATCAGCCAAGACTGAACAAAAAAATAATAGCACAACCACCAGAACTACCATCTCAACAATCCACAGAAAGACAACAATCAAACTCTGCTTAAATAAGGAAAAGTATATATGAATTGAATGGAGTAGAACTAGTTTCAGCTCATGAACTGTGACTATGCTGGGGCACCACCATTTGATTTTATGACACACACATTTTTTACTTCACAAAAAATGTTTTTTAGAATTTGACATTTGATGCATGAGAGAATCTGACACCGCTGCCTTTTCTTGCACTTCTTGCTGTGAAGCTAAATTCATCTGGGACTATTGAGAGTAAGAGATCTAATGCTGTTTTTTGATGACACTTACATCCACCTGATATGAGAATACACCCCTTTTTGTACTATCTTATGTACACATGTGCATATACGTGTAGAAATATCTATAGGTGTGTGTATATATGTGTGTGCAGGTATGTATGTATATTTACATAAAAATATAGGGATATAAGTTTGTGTGTATTTGTGAACACATATGCATGTGTACACACATGTATATATATATATATATATATATATATATATATAAAGTGAGAATTTACAAAAAATAAATGAAAACGGTTGTGTAAACATATATATATATATATGGATATGTGTGTGCATATGTATATATATATGTCTGTATATATGTATGTGTGAGTGTATGTATATGTATATGTGTGTGTATATATGTGTGTATGTAGATGCAGGTGTGTAAGTGTGTGTGTGTGTGTGTGTGTGTGTGTGGATGAATGTATACAGGCATGTGTAGATGTGTAGACATATTTGGATGGATGAATGTATGTGTGTGTGACTAAAATGTGAAAAATGAATAAAATGACCTCAAATCAATAGATTCACAAAGGTCATCTTTTGACAAGAACTCACAACTTTTTTTGACCACTCCTAAAAATATTGTTTCCTTTTTCCTGATAGTCTAATCATTTTCAACTACTTTTTGTCTTCTTACCTTCCAACTTTTTTTCCTTTTTTCCTTTCTCCTTCTTTTCTTCTTTCTCCTTCTTCTTTTCTTCTTTCTCCTTCTTCTTTTCTTCTTTCTCCTTCTTCTTTTCTTCTTTCTCCTTCTTCTTTTCTTCTTTCTCCTTCTTCTTTTCTTCTTTCTCCTTCCTTTCTCCCAGATGCTGGTGTATTAGCTTTTTGTACTCTTTTATTATTCTTTATTTCATTTTTATATTAGTTTTTATATTCTTAATTTTTTTCTTTTTTCCATCTTTTATTTCTTATTTTTATTTTATATTTGTATACTTGTAGGAAAAAAATCTGTTGCTATGTGAACAACCTTCTAAACCACAGAATTTCAGTTTGAAAACAGCTATGGAAAAGCTCAAAACTCATTAGAGTAACTGAAAACATTATCATTAAAATTAAAATTATTTCCCCACAAAAGCCATCTCCACTCATGTTTTCAAATATTTATTTGAAAATTACGTAACAACCTTCTCCAACTACAGTTCTCATATTCGGTTAAAATGTCTTACGTTTAAGCTGGTTCCCATGCATTTCCTGAAGAGAAGATTCCATTCTTAACAACATCACCTATTCCTATGGAAGGTATAATTTGTAATCTTCGAAACATATGTTGGAAATAAAAGTATGCAGTTAACATATGCGTTTTACTCCATTTACTAAATTTATATATATATATATATATATATATATATATATATATACACACACATGTATATATATATACATATATATATATGTACATATCTATATATATATATGTGTGTATGTGTGTGTATATATATATATATATATATGTACACACATACATATATATATATACATAGAAATATATATATATATATATATATATATATATATATATATATATATATATATATATATATATATACACATCATCATCATCATCACTTAACGTCTGCTTTCCATGCTGGCATGGGTTTGACTGAGGACTGGTGAGCCAGAGGTTGCACCAGGCTCAATCTGATCTGGCAGAGTTTCTACAGCTGGATGCTCTTCCTAACGCCAACCACTCCGAGAGTGTAGTGGGTGCTTTTACGTGCCACCTGCACAAGAGCCAGTCTGGTGCCATCACAATTTCACTTTTGCTTGCCCCAAACAGGTCCTCGCAATCTGAGTTTCGTGTCCAATGAAGGAGACGACGTTGGCATAGGTGCCAGTCGTCGAATTTAGTTCTCACTTGGCTTGCCGGGTCTTCTCACGTACAGCATATTTCCAAAGGTCTCGGTCAAAAGTCATCACCTCGGTGAGGCCCAATGTTTGAAGGTCATGCCTCACCACCTCATCCCAAGTCTTCCTGGGCCTACCTCTTCCATAGGTTCCCTGAACTGCTAGGGTGTGGCACTTTTTCAACAGCTATCCTCGTCCATTCTTGCTACATGACCATACCAGCACAATCGTCTCTCTTGCACACCACAACTGATGCTTCTTAAGTTCAACTTTTCTCTCAAGGTACTTACACTCTGTCTAGTATGCACACTGACATTACACATCCACCGGAGCATATTGGCTTCATTCCTTGCGAGCTTACGCATGTCTTCAGCAGTCACGGCCCATGTTTCACTGCCATGAAGCATGGCTGTTCGTACACATGCGTCATACAGTCTGCCTTTTACTCTGAGAGAGAGACCCTTTGTCACCAGCAGAGGTAAGAGCTCTCTGCACTTTGCCCAGGCTATTCTTATTCTAGCAGCTATACTTTCAGCGCACCCTCCTCCACTACAAAATTGGTCACCTAGATAACGGAAACTATAAACTAATTCTAGTTTTTCTCCCTGGAGTGTGGCAAAGGTTGTTTTCTGCACATTTTCAGTGTTTATTGCTCCTGAATATCTTCCACATACAAAAACTAACTTCCTAGTTAACCTTCCTTTGATATTGCTGCACCTCTTATATGTCCATAGCTTGCACTGGGTACATCTTATAGAGTTTCTACCTACGCCTTTTCTACAGATCGAGCAGGGCCATCTACCTGAAGGGGGTTGTGTTTTGTCTACCTTCCTACATATTAGGACTTTGGTTTTAGCTAGGTTGACTCTAAGGCCCTTCGATTCTAGTCCTTGCTTCCATACCTGAAACTTCTCTAGTTCTAATAGTGACTCAGCAATTAGTGCAAGATCATCAGCATAGAGGAGTTCCCAAGGGCATCCTGTCTTGAATTCCTCTGTTATCGCCTGGAGGAATATGATAAATAGGAGGGGCTGAGAACTGAACCTTGGTGGACTCCTACCTCTACCTAGAATTCTCCACTGTACTCGTTGCCAACCCTCACCTTACTGACAGCATCTCTGTACATTGCTCACACAACTCTAACCATTCATTTATCCCAAGTTTCCTCATTGACCACCAGATAAGGGATCGGGGGACCCTGTCGAAGGCTTTCTCCATGTCAATGAAAGCCAGGTACAGAGGTTTATCTTTGGCTAGGTATTTCTCCTGCAGCTGTCTTACCAGAAATATAGCATCAGTGGTGCTTTCCCCTGGCACAAACCCAAACTGCATCTCATCTAAACTGACTCTCTCCCTAATTAGTTGAGCTATGACCCTCTCGGTGACTTTCATTACCTGATCTAACAACTCGATACCTCTATAATTATTTGTATCTAAAGCGTCACCTTTACCTTTATAGCAGTTGACTATGGTGCTGCTACACCAGTCATTGGGTATGACTCCTTCATATATCACCTGGTTAACAATACGGGTGACTAGGCTATAGCCGACACTGCCAGATATTTTGAGCATCTCTGCAGTGATTCCTGATGGGCCAGGGGCTTTCCCTGTCTTCATACTCTTAATAGCTTTATCTACCATGGTACTGTCAACTCGAATTGCTGGTCCCTCTGTTGGGTTGACATTCAGCAGACTCTCTTCCTCCCATTCCTTCTCTTTATTGAGCAACCTTTCTTAGTGGCGTCTCCAAACCTCTTTCTTTGCAGCCTCGTTTAATGCAAGCGTACCATCATCCATGCGAACACATTTCTCTCCCACGACATCACAATTCTCTCTCACACACTGTCTTGCAACATGAAATACCTCAAGTCTTTGGTCCTCATGGCGCAGAACATTGGCAATTTTTTTCTTATCTGCTTCCCCTCTGGCTAAATAAACCTGTCGCTTAGCTTCCCTTCTGGCAGTCTGATACAATTCCCTATATATATATATTTGCCAGCTTAATTTAATTTGTCCTTAATCGAAAGACATCTGTTGTTATGTCCTGTGATTATTCTTACTGTATTATTTTTATTGTATTTGTGTAGGACATGCAAAGGCTAGAAAGAAATGTAGCTACCATGTTCCAGAGGATGTGCAATGTCAATGAGCATGTACAACAAAGTGCAAATACATTGAGAGGAAAATCAAGCCTAAGCGGATCAGGTATAATGTGCAGAAGGGAAGGTTGTGCTGGTTTGGTCATGTGATGTGTATGGATGAGGATAGTTTCATCAAGAAGTATCAATCACTGATTTTACCAATTAGTATTACCATACATAATAAGCACAGGATTTCAACTTTAGCTATAATTTATACACATACATACACACATACATACATACATACATACATACATACATACATACATACATACATACATACATACAAATTCCTATAAGCAAATAAAACACATGTAATGGTGAATAAGTAATACAAAATATTTCCAGTTTCCTGTTTTGTTTTATATATACATATTAAAATTAGTAATAATATTAAATCTTCCCTGTTAAAAAAATATTTCGTGATATTTTTGTCATTATTCTTTATATTTCAGAGCTCATTGGCCTTCAGTTTTTCACCTTCATCAAATGTTTAGTACTTAAGAAGAACAAAGCCAGTGATGCTACAAGTAAGTGAAATTAGACCAAAATGTACTTACTAAATATTACATTAGTACATTATGTAATAGTATGTCGTTAAAAATAGCCCATATCTTATGTGTGTGTGTGTGTGTGTGTGTGTGTGTGTGTGTGTGTGTGTGTGTGTGTGTGTGTGTGTGTGTGTATTATCATCATTTAATATGATGACCCAATATATATATATGTTATATAATAAATTAATAAAAACAGTTGTTTGCAATATTATACCATAAAGGAAAATTATAGTCATCAACTAAATGTGACTAAGGGTGTGAATAACACCTACATTGCTAGAAATAGGAGCTAAAGTGCTCCAATGCTGTTGCAAAACACATAACATGTACTTTGATAGGGGCTGCCATCACCCCAAACACTGAACTGAGAATTCCTTAGACTGACTGGACAGTTATGGCTGTTTCCATAGCCACCTTCAGTAAGGCCAGCTCGTTTGGTTGATTCTGGACTAGCTCATCTATCAGAGTATATATATTCACCATAAAATGCTTCGGATAATTTAGCAGATTGCTAATGTGTATACAAATAATTAATAAAAACAGCTGTTTGCAATATTATACCATAAAGGAAAATTATAATCGCCAACTAAACTTGGCCAAAGGTGTGAATAACACCTACATTGCTAGAAATAGGAGCTAAAGTGCTCCAGTGTTGTTGCAAAACACATAACATGTACTTTGATAGGGGCTGCCATCACCCTGAACATACATAACTAGCAAAATAGTTAGTTGTAAAATCTCAAGAAGAAATCAGAGTAGTAACTCTGCTAACAAGTCAATCACCACATCGAAGTGGCTGTTCCATGTTACTATTAATTTAACCTCAGGTAGATCTTCTGCCAGCTGGTTATTGGTGCAATGCTGCACCCTTTATATACAATATATATTGCTAGCAGGGCGAGTGAGCCCCTACCATCCTCTTACAGACAACAGGATACACACACACACACACACACACACACACACACACACACACACACACAATGAGAGATTGAGCATCACAAGTGATGAAAGGAGAGATACCATTGATAAGGCAATGACCATATATATATATATATATATATATATATATATATATATATATATATATATATATATATATGTACTAGTCAATATTAGTGACAATTGAAATTTTGCTTTTTAGTTTCATATTGCATCTAGCCTTCTTCGTTATATATATATATATATATATATTATCATCCATCCATCATTTTGAATCTGGGTTTTGTATATATATGTGTATACATATAAATGTATGTGTATTTTTTCAATGTGTACAAATAGCATGGGGTGGCCAGATCTACCTCAATGCCATAGCAACCACCCTCATACCATCTCGCCATCTTGCATCCTCTCTTCTCAAGCCAATCCTCCCAATCTCCTCCTCCACCTGTCCCCTCCACCTTTTCCTCGATCTGCCTCGCTTTCACTGTCCATTTACCTCAAACTCTTCAGAACATGCTCCTCATCCATCCTCAATACATGCCCATACCACTGCACTCCATTCGTCCTTGCCAGCCGTTCCACTGATTCCTCCAA